>NC_079493.1:114918064-115218064 GCF_030052815.1 Hevea brasiliensis | reverse complement strand
GTTAATTAATGGCTGTATATAATTTTTTAGACATTATTTATATGGTTTTTAATTATATATTTTTTAAAAAAATTTGTATATTATATATAGATAAATATAATATTTTTATTAAGTAAAAATTAAAATAAATATAATTAAAAATTAAAATAAATATAATGATATAGAATAAAGTGACTGTTAAACTTTTAACCCGAAATACTGTTATAAAAATATTCAGTTTTTATAACATAAAAGGACAGAGCACATTAGAATTTTTATAACAACTCTTATTAGAGCCGCAAATGGTCGGTTCAAAAAAAAAAAATCGAACGAAGTCAATTCGGTTTAATTCGGTTCGATTTTAATAATTCGTTCGATTTAATTTTAATTTATAAAAATTTCGGTTATTTCTGTTCGGTTTGGTTTTGGAGAGAAAAAAATCGGTTAAACTGAACCGAACCGAATAGTGATTTATATATTCAAATCAAACCAAATCGAACCGAATCAATTTTTGAATTAATTTATTTTTATGGAAAATTTATGAATTATATTTAATTTTATATATATTAATTGTTTAATTTCATTGATTAATGGTTATTAGGTTCAAACCAAAGTTAAAATTAGACCAAATAACTTGAAAATCAAGTCTAAATTAAAAAATCAATCAAAAATCAAACCGATCGGTTTAAACCGAACCGAACCGAAATAAAGCGGTTCGGTTCGATTCAGTTTTTCACCAATTTCGGTTCGGTTCGGTTTCTAAAATTGACGGTTCGGTTTTTATAATTTAATTCGGTTCGGTTCGGTTTGAACCGATTGCTCACCCCTAACTCTTATTTTTATTTCTGTGAATATGGAAATTTATAAGGATTTCTGTAAATTAAAAATGTTTTTTTTTTCTTTTAGAAGTTTATAAATTGATATTGTAATTATAGATAATTCTTTAGAGAATTATAAATTATAATGTTAATATTATTTTAATTAATCTTTTCAATATAAATATTTAATAAAAATTAATTTATACGAGGAAGTAGTAATTTATTAAATTTAAGATTATATAGGATATTATATTATTAATTAGTATATAAATTGAAGCTTATGTTTTTTAGAAAATTATATATTTAAGAATCTTCAAATCGGGAAATTAAGGAATTTTATAAATTTTAAGAGGAATAGTTAAATTTGCAATACGATATTAATATTATAATTATTTTTAATATCACAAATATTTTTCAAAATTAAAAATATTTTTATCTGTTCATAAATTCACCCTCATTTGTATTTTTATAGATGGAAATAAAAAGCTTGTATAAAAAATTTAAATAAAGAAATTTGAATCAAATAAAAATTTAATTTTAATTTAAAATTATTATAAAGCGGTGAAAATTTAATTTCTTTTTTATTTGGAAGATTTTAAGTATTAATTTTATTTAACTCAAGAAAATTAAATTTTCGCTAACTAAAAAAAATGGCCTTTAACTTTGTCCATTGTTTATTCTAAAAAAAGAAAAAGGGTTTGTCTGTTGTTATATTCAACAATTTAAAATAAAATTCAAAATTAAAATAAAAGATATAAATTAAAATAATTATAAAATATAATACACTAATTTAAATATAAAATAAATTAATTGATAAAATTCCTTTCCATATATTTAATTTAGTTTAAATTTACTTATCAAATAAGAATACTATAGTAAAAAAAATTATTAATAAATTATTTTCATTAATTAATTAGTAGGATTTAGCTTTATTCGTTGTTATATTCTCCGTATAATCAACAATTTAAAGTAAAATTTAAAATATAAATTTAAATAATTATAAAATAAAATTTACTAATTTAAATATAAAAATAAATTAAATCGATAAAATTTATATATAAAAAATTTTTTCATTTAGTTTAGGATTACTTATAAAATTATAATAAAAAATTTTTATGAATAATTATTAATTATTTTTATTTTAATATTATAATTTTTAATAGTATAATGTAAATGAAATGGGGAAAAATATAAGAGAACGTTAGTATTTGATTTGGTTAAATGTGAAGTTTAACACTTAATATGAAATATTATCTTTCTATAAGAGGGAGATATTTGCAAAACAAATAAAAGAGAGCAAAATCAATTACTTGATAAAATTCAGCACAAAAATATAATTAGGGAAATGCATTTTAAAAATAAACAATTAAGAATTACAAATTACCTTGACCTGGTATTGTCCCTTCAAAATTACTTCCCCATAAGTAGAGGTTTTTAAGGTGAGTCAATACTCTCAGTGATTCTAATAATATGCTTCCTTTTACGGTGATACGACGTAGATAAAGCACTCTTATATTGTTTGAACTCCTTGTTTCTGCAAATAAGAATATAATATAAATTAAATAAGCATATTCAGTATTTATTTTGTGAAAAAAAAAATCATCCTTATGAAAATTTTATCTTAGTCTATTGATGCATTTACGGGCCAACAATAAAAGCAAATTGTAAAAAATATTTTTATTTATTTAATTTGGAGATAAAAAATTAAGTTGATTTGTTAAGTCAAACGGATAAATTTTACATTGGATTTTGAAAATTATCAACTAAATTTTTTTATTTTTAAATATTTTAAATTTTATATAAATCAAAATAAATTATTAATTATTTTGAATCAAATAAATTGAAAATAAATTGACATATAAGTCACGTTATCATTTGCTTGGCCTATATATCTGACAAGCATTTAGAAAATAATTTCTTTAATTTTTTTGTAACTTGTTAGAAATGAAAAACATAGTAAAGCGTATATACTTTATAAAGATATTCACATGAAAAGAAAAAGAAAATTTTGTTTTATTTTTCTGATTTTTTGCTTTTAAATTTTATTTTCCTAAGTAAATATTTTGTTTAAAAAATTATATTATTAAAATAGTACACAGTAAAGAAAAATATTAAGTAATATACATATATTAAATATTTACAATCTGTACCTCTTGAGTCCACAAATTTTGTAATGTTGTTTCGGCTCAAGTCCAATTCCTCTAATTGGCTTAAACCCAATTCTAATTAAGTAAGAAAAAACATATAATTAGATAACTGTAAAATTTTATGATCAAATTGTGAGAAATAAAAAAGAAAAAAGGAATAAAAATTATATCTAACCTTTCAAATCGAACGGTCCTTTCAATTGATTGTTTTCTATTTATAAAACTTTGAGAGATGACAGCCCATTGAGAAATGACAAATTGTTGATACTAAAGTTATTATAACCCAAATTAAGATACTGTAAATTACTCAGCTTCAGTAATTCTTCACCACCTGTAAAAGTTATTATTTAATTGTAGCTAATTTAACAAAAAAAATGAAAGAAATAAAAGATCAATTCCTACTATGTGAAGATTTAAAGCCTTCAATTGCATTATATGATAAATCCAACTCCTTCAAACTTGTTAGATAATTTAATTATATTCAATAATATAGTAGTCGTTAAGATGAAGAAAGGGCATTTACAATGAATTAATTTTGTTTGAGATAATGATGATGACAATAAGGAGGGTAGAAAATCAATCTCACGTACCTTCAATATTAATTATTCCTTTTAATCTATTTTCATATAGATATAAAAATTTTAAAGATGAAAGACCACTCAGAGATGATAAGATGTTGTTGTTGAAATGGTTGAAACTTAAATCGAGAAGCTCCAAATTGCCAAGTACTGATAACCTTTCAAAACCTACACAAAGAGTTGTAGTTAAACATTAAATAAATTTAATAAACAAATAAATAAATAAGGGAAGGGAAAAAGCTTATTAAGTGCATTTCAAACAATTTGCAAATGTTATAATAATGAAATTGATGGACCTTCATTCTTAATGCAACCAGCCACGCCATTTCCCCAGGGAAATAATATAGCTGGTTGCATTAAAAATGAAGGTCCATCAATTTCATTATTACAACATTTGCAAATTGTTTGAAATGCACTTAATGAGCTTTTTCCCTTCCCTTGTTTATTTATTTCTTTATTAAATTTATTTAATGTTTAACTACAACTCTTTGTGTAGGTTTTGAAAGGTTATCAGTACTTGACAATTTGGAGCTTCTTGATTTAAGTCTCAACAATTTCAATAACAACATCTTATCATCTCTAAGTGGTCTTTCATCTTTAAAATTTTTATATCTATATGAAAATATATTGAAAGGAATAATTAATATTGAAGGTACGTGACATTGATTTTCTACCATCCTTATTGTCATCATCATCATTATCTCAAACAAAATTAATTCATTGTAAACGCCATTTCTTCATCTTAACAACTATTGTATTATTGAATAGAATTAAATTATCTAACAAGTTTGAAGGAGTTGGATTTATCATATAATGCAATTGAAGGCTTTAAATCTTCACATAGTAGGAATTGATCTTTTATTTCTTTTATATTTTTTTTTTGTTAAATTAGCTAAAATTAAATAATAACTTTTACAGGTGGTGAAGAATTACTGAAACTGAGTAATTTGCAGTTTCTTGATTTGAGTTATAATAATTTTAGTATCAACAATTTATCATTTCTCAATGGGCTGTCATCTCTCAAAAGTTTATACATAGTAAACATTCAATTGAAAGGACCATTCGATTTGAAAGGTTAGATATAATTTTTCATTCTTTTTTTCCTTTCTATTTCTCACAATTTGATCATAAAATTTTTTACAGTTATCTAATTATATGTGCTTTCTTACTTAATTAGATTTGGGTTTAAGCCAATTAGAGGAATTGGACTTGAGCCAAAACAACATTACAAAATTTGTGGATTCAAGAGGTACGGATTGTACATATTTAATATATGTATATTACTTAATATTTTTCTTCATTGTATACTATTTTAATAATATAATTTTTTTAAACAAAATATTTACTCATGAAAATAAAATTTAAAAGCAAAAAATCAGAAAAATAAAACAAAATTTTCTTTTTCTTTTCATGTGAATATCTTTATAAAGTAGATACGCTTTACTATGTTTTTCATTTCTAACAAGTTACAAAAAAATTAAAGAAATTATTTTCTAAATGCTTGTCAGATATATAGGCCAAGCAAATGATAACGTGACTTATATGTCAATTTATTTTCAATTTATTTGATTCAAAATAATTAATAATTTATTTTGATTTATATAAAATTTAAAATATTTAAAAATTAAAAATTAAGTCGATAATTTTCAAAATCCAATGTAAAATTTATCCGTTTGACTTAACAAATCAACTTAATTTTTTATCTCCAAATTAAATAAATAAAAATATTTTTTACAATTTGCTTTTATTGTTGGCCCGTAAATGCATCAATAGACTAAGATAAAATTTTCATAAGGATGATTTTTTTTTTCACAAAATAAATACTGAATATCCTATGAAAATTATTTAATTTATATTATATTTTTATTTGCAGAAAACAAGGAGTTCAAACAATATAAGAGTGCTTTATCTATATGGTATCACTATAAAAGGAAGCATATTATTAGAATCACTGAGACTGTTGACCCACCTTAAAAGCCTCTATTTATGGGAAAGTAATTTCGAAGGGACAATACCAGGTCAAGGTAATTTGTAATTCTTAATTGTTTATTTTTAAAATGCATTTCCCTAATTATATTTTTGTGCTGAATTTTATCAAGTAATTGATTTTGCTCTCTTTTATTTGTTTTGCAAATATCTCCCTTTTATAGAAAGATAATATTTCATATTAAGTGTTAAACTTCACATTTAACCAAATCAATACTAACGTTCTCTTATATTTTTCCCCATTTCATTTACATTATACTATTAAAAATTATAATATTAAAATAAAAATAATTAATAATTATTAATAAAAGTTTTTTATTATAATTTTATAAGTAATCCTAAACTAAATGAAAAATTTTTTTATATATAAATTTTATCGATTTAATTTATTTTTATATTTAAATTAGTAAATTTTATTTTATAATTATTTAAATTTATATTTTAAATTTTACTTTAAATTGTTGATTATGCGGAAGAATATAACAACGAATAAAGCTAAATCCTACTAATTAATTAATGAAAATAATTTATTAATAATTTTTTTTACTATAGTATTCTTATTTGATAAGTAAATTTAAACTAAATTAAATATATGGAAAGGAATTTTATCAATTAATTTATTTTATATTTAAATTAGTGTATTATATTTTATAATTATTTTAATTTATATCTTTTATTTTAATTTTGAATTTTATTTAAATTGTTGAATGGACAAAGTTAAAGGCCATTTTTTTTAGTTACCGAAAATTTAATTTTTCTTGAGTTAAATAAAATTAATACTTAAAATCTTCCAAATAAAAAAAGAAATTAAATTTTCATCGCTTTATAATAATTTTAAATTAAAATTAAATTTTTATTTGATTCAAATTTCTTTATTTAAATTTTTTATACAAGCTTTTTAGTTCCTTCTATAAAAATACAAATGAGGGTGAATTTATGAACAGATAAAAATATTTTTAATTTTGAAAAATATTTGTGATATTAAAAATAATTATAATATTAATATCGTATTACAAATTTAACTATTCCTCTTAAAATTTATGAAATTCCTTAATTTCCCGATTTGAAGATTCTTAAATATATAATTTTCTAAAAAACATAAGCTTCAATTTATATACTAATTAATAATATAATATCCTATATAATATTAAATTTAATAAATTACTACTTCCTTATATAAATTACTTTTTATTAAATATTTATATTGAAAAGATTAATTAAAATAATATTAACATTATAATTTATAATTCTCTAAAGAATTATCTATAATTACAATATCAATTTATAAAATTCTAAAAGAAAAAAAATAACATTTTTAATTTACAGAAATCCTTATAAATTTCCATATTCACAGAAATAAAAATAAGAGTTGTTATAAAAATTCTAATGAGCTTTGTCCTTTTATGTTATAAAAACTGAATATTTTTGTAACAGTATTTCGGGTTAAAAGTTTAATAGTCACTTTATTCTGTATCATTATATTTATTTTAATTTTTACTTAATAAAAAAATTATATTTATCTATATATGATATACAATTTTTTTTTAAAAAAATATATGATTAAAAACCATATAAATCATGTCTAAAAAATTATATACAGCCATTAATTAACAACAACAAAAAAATAATATATAAATTAACATTTGAATTATAATTTAAAATTAATTAATATTTTAAATTAAGTAATTAAATTAATATTTTAATTATTATAAATATAAATAAAATAATTACATGTTATGAATTATTTGACGTAGAGACAAACTTGTAAACTAATTAAAATGAACATAATTTTAATATTATTTACAAAAAGATGCACAATTTCAAATTATAAAATAATTAATAAATAATGTTAGAAACTAATTAAAGATTTTTATATTTTAAACATGATTTTCGTTGCTTTTTAGTCCTATTCTTAGTTATTATGCAAGAATTATTTTATATATAATTCTATTAAAATCTAACTTGATAAAAAAATTATGTTTTTATAAAAATACTTAAATATGATTTAATAATTGATTTAAAAATATTATTTATTGATATTTAACATTTACAGTAAAACGGAAATATTGCATTTTTATAATAAAATAAGAAAGTTTAATAATTTTGATATTATAATCTAATAATATAATTAATATGAATTTTAATTTTAATCCTCTTATTGTTAAGTCAAAATACAAAACGAATTGAAATTAAATTGAAAAATTAAAGAAATAAAAATAAGAGTCGTTATAAAAGTTATACTGTGCTCTGTCCTTTCATGATATAAAAATTAATACATACATATAAAAACCGAATATTTTCATAACAATATTTTAGATTAAAAATTTAATAGTCACTTTATTCTATATCAGTATATTTATTTTAATTTTTATTTAATAAAAATATTATATTTGTCTATATATAATATACAAATTTTTTGAAAAAATATATAATTAAAAACCATATAAATCATTTCTAAAAAATTATATACAACCATTAATTAACAACAAAAAAATAATAATATATAAATTAACATTTAAATTATAATTTAAAATAAATATTCTCAGATCTAATCTTATTCAGACAAAAGACTTATCTTCAGTTATATAATTATATATTCATCAAAACAAATGATAATATATGCAAATAAATTACTATGATTATCATTTTATTTTGATCTACGGATTCTTTGCATTTATAGGTTCATGTTTTATTAATATAATTTATTCTAATTAATTCATTATTTTTTCAATGATCCTACTTCATTGTTTATATTAAAATATAATATATAATTATATATAAATATGTACCAGTGACATAAATTTTTTAAAAATTAATTTGATACCATTTGTAATATATTATAATGTAATATACTTTTGCTGCAAGAAATTTGACATTTGATGACGTAAGAATTATCGCCGAAAACATATATTTCGTCATTAAACGTCTTTAGTGACCAAAATATTTTATAAAAATGTTTTTTCAAAATTGTTAATATGATAATTATATTTTTATAGTTATGTATAAATTATTTATAAATTACATAGAATCAATTGTGTTGTATATGAAAAATAAATTATTTAAATTAAAAATAATTATTTTTAAAATTTAAATTATGATTTTTAAAAATTTTGATTAAAAATGATAAAAACACATGTGTTAAAAATAAAAATTTCAAAGGGATGATTTTTTTTTTCACAAAATAAATACATAATATGTTAAGAAACTTATGTTATTTATATTATACTCTCACTTGCAAAAATAAGCATGCTTTATCTAAATGGTATTACTATAAATCCTATATCTAAGATGGAATAATTTAAAAAAGGACAACACTTGGTCAAGTAAGTTGTAGTTCACGCTAATTACATTTCTCTTACCCTTAACGTTTATTTTTCAGATACATTTCTCTAATTATATTTTTGTGTTAATTTTTACCAAGCAATTGATTTTGCTCCTCTTTTATTTATTTTGCTAATATCTCCCTTTTATAGAAAATAATATTTGATATTAGCCAAATCAAATACTAAATATATTTTTCCCTATTTCATATGTTTATGTGTGTGTGTGATAGGCTTGCCTCATCTAAAGGATTTGGAATATCTAGAATTGGATGACTCTATCATCAACAACAACATTCTACAATCAATTGGAGTAATGTCTTCTCTTAAGAAATTATCATTGCGTTACTGTGAACTTAATGACACAACGTTTTTAAACCAAGGTAAACTTGATAATCCCTATACATTTGAGATTTCTTTCGTCTTGAAGATTCTTACTAAAACTTTTACAAATGAATTTTCAGGTGTGTGTAAACTAAAACAACTCCAAGAGTTAGACATTTCCCATAATGAAATCAGTGGTAGCTTGCCTTCATGTCTTGCCAACTTGACATCTCTTCAATTTTTGTCTCTCTCTTCCAATAATTTCATCGGAAACATCTCTTTATCTCCACTTAGAGATTTAACAAACCTCGAGGATCTAGAGCTCTCAGACAATCTTTTCCAAATCCCAATCTCATTGAGTCCATTTTTCAACCATTCAAAACTCAAATTCTTTGAAAATGTGGGTACAAATAAAATATATGTAGAAACAAATGATCAAAATTTGACCCCAAAGTTTCAATTAGATCATCTCTCTCTCTCTGGTTATGCATGCGGTGGAGTATTCCCCAAATTCCTCTATCATCAACACAATCTACAATATGTTGATCTCTCAAGCTTGAAAATGGGAGGAGGGTTTCCATATTGGTTGTTAGAAAACAACACAAAACTAGAAAGCCTTTTTTTAAAAAACAATTCCCTTTCAGGACTTCTTCAATTACCACATCATTCTCATATGAATTTGTCAGAGTTAGATATCTCAGATAATTTCTTCCATGGCAATATTCCACTGCAGATAGGAACATATTTGCCGAGATTGAGACATATGGACTTGTCTTCAAATGGTTTCAATGGTAGCATTCCCTCTTCATTTGGAAATATGAGCTTATTGCGAAGCTTATACTTATCCAATAACAGATTGTCGGGTACTATACCTAAGCACTTAACCATGGATTGTGTCTCATTAAGAGAAGTTTATTTGTCTAAAAATCAGCTGCAAGGATCATTGAAACATGCATTTTGTGATTGCCCTGAATTGGTTGTGCTAGATCTTAGCCATAACAACATGACTGGAAGCATTCCATCCGGGATTGGAAGATTTTCTCAATTGAGCTATATGATCTTGGGTCATAATAACATTGAAGGGGAAATCCCAATTCAATTATGCAATTTGACTCAATTAAGTTTGATTGATCTTTCACATAACAATCTCTCTGGTCATATTCTCCCTTGTCTAGGATCTACAAGTAATTCATATATGCAAGCAAATAACAAAGATATTCATCCTATGGATGAAGCTTTAGAGTTTACAACAAAGAGTAGATCCTATTCTTACAAAAAAGGTATGCTATCTTATATGTCTGGAATTGATCTCTCATGCAACAATTTGACAGGCCAAATTCCTATCCAGATTGGAAACCTCAATGAGATCCATGCACTAAATTTGTCCCATAACAATTTGATAGGAAGAATCCCAGCATCATTTTCCAACTTAAGCCAAGTTGAGAGCTTGGATCTTTCATACAACAACTTGCAAGGCCACATCCCTTCCCAACTTACTGAGTTAAATTTTTTGGAAGTTTTCAATGTGTCATACAATAATTTATCTGGCAGAACACCTGAAAGGGTTGCTCAATTTGCAACATTTGATGAAAGTAGCTATCGAGGTAACCCTCTTCTTTATGGATGGCCAATGCAAAAGGATTGTATTGTAATGGTGTCTCCTCCATCAACTTCAAGAAGTTCAATTGACGATGAAAAAAATATTTTTTTCATGGATATGGGTGTTTTCTATGTGAGTTTTGGGGTGGCTTACATTATGGTCTTATTGGCAATTGCCACAGTTCTATTCATAAATCCATATTGGCGACAAGTTTGGTTTTACTTCATTCAGATTAGTATAGACAATTGCTATTATTTTATAGTAGACAATTTTGCTTTTTTATCCAAGCTTAAATTATTTTGTAGATAAATGTATTATGTATTTATGTATCTTTTTATTAACCTCGACTTTGAGATTGAAACTCAAACAGTCATATTAATCAATGGATATTTTATACGTTCATGTATTTGGATAATGTTGCATCTTTATAATGCCACTTTGAAGGACTGAATAATATTTTGCAAGTTCTTTTTAAGTTTATTTGGTTTCAAAATCCAGATTTATAAGAATTAAAATTGTTGGAGAATAATCTCAAAGAGAAAATAGGAATAACTTGAAATTTTTTCCCTTGGCCACATAAGGTAAGCACGAACAGATTTGCACAGTGTCCTTAATGACTAGTACCAGAGCTGTACAATGAAACCACTAAATTAAAAAACCCAATCAATCAGAAAGAATTCAAATTAAAATTAGCGATTTTATAAATTTAAATATTGTTTATAGTTTAAAAATAATAATAAACCGAATTTTCAGTTTTGGTTTTAGGTTAACATAGTAAGAATCTAACTTATAAATATTGGTTATACATATTAAAGATACACGTAAATAGCATTATTGCATTTTTTTTATTCTTATTTATTTTTTAATGTATTATACATTCTGAATTAATATTTGTTTTTTAATTAGTGTATGATAACATGTATATGCAAAAGATTCAATAAAAATTAAATTATAAAAGCTTGAAAAGTGTTAAAAGAAGTAAAAATCATGAAAACCAAATACAACCCACTTAATGTGAAAAACAAATATATATGATTCTGTAATTTAATTTGTTGATTTCAGTTTAAATACCGTCAAAATCGAATAATATTGTTGGCTGCATTAGGAACGAAGGTCCATCAATTTCATTATTATAACAATTGCAAATTGATTGAAATGCACTTAATGAGTTTTTTTCTTTCCTTATTTATTTATTTGTTTATTAAATTTGTTTAATGTTTAATTACAACCCTTTGTGTAGGTTTTGAAAAGTTATCAATACATGGCAATTTGGAACTTTTTGATTTAAGTTGGAACCATTTCCACAGCAACATTTTATCATCTCTAACTGGTCTTTCATCTTTAAAATATTTATATATAGGTAGAAATAGTTTGAAAGGAGTAATTAATATTCAAGGTACTAGAAATTGATTTTCTAAAACAAAATTAATGCGTTTGTATTATTGAACATAATTCAATTTTCTAACAAGTTTGAAGGAGTTGGATTTATCATTTAATGCAATTGAAGGCTTTAAATCTTCATATGGTAGGAATTGATCTTTTATTTCATTCATCATTAGTTTTCTTAAATTAGCTACAAGCAAATAATAACTTCTAAAGGCAGAGAAGAATTGTTGAAGCTGAATAACTTAGAGCTTTTTGACTTGAGTTATAACAACTTTAGTATCAACATTTTATCATTTCCCAATGGGCTTTCCTCTCTCAAATTTTTATATATCAGAAACACTCAATTGAAAGGATCATTCGAATTAAAAGGTTAGATATAACTTTTTATTCTTTTCTTCCTTTTTATTTTTCACAATTTGATCGTAAAATTTTATAGTTATCTAATTATATATGCTTTTACTGTTGCCCCGTAACTCTATTAATAGATTAAGATAAAATTTTCAAAACGGATTATTTTTTTTACAAAATAAATGTTGAATATGCTATAAAAATTATTTTATTTATATTATAATCTTACTTGTAGAAATAAAGAGTTTAAACAACATAAGCGTGCTTGATTTAAAAGGTATAACCATAAAAGGAAGCGTATTATTAGAATCACTGAAAGTATTGACTCACCTTAAAATCCTACATCTAGAAGGGAGTAATTTCAAAGGAACAATACCTAGTCAAGATAAGTTGTAGTTGATGAATATGCCAATTATGATAATCATATTTTATAATTATTTTAATTTAACTTTTAATTTTTTTTTTTTTAAATTGTTGATTATAACAATGTACAAACTTTTAGTTAGTTAGTGAAAATTATATTTTCTTGAGTTAAATAAAATTAATATTTAAAAATCATTCAAATAAAAAAGAAATTAATTTTTTTATCGCTGCATAATAATTTTAAATTAAAATTAAATTTTTATTTCTCTCAATTTTCTTTATTTAAATATTCAATATAAACTTTTTTATTTCAATTTATAAAAATATAAATGAGAGTGAATTTATGAACGAATAAAAATATTCTTAATTTTTAAAAAATTTTATGATATTAAAAAATTATAATATTATTATTATATTCTAAATTTATATAACAACTCCTCTTAAAGTTTATAAAATTCCTTAATTTCCTGATCTGAAGATTCTTAAATATATAATTTTCTAAAATGCATAAGCTTCAACTTGTATATTAATTAATAATATAATATCCTATTTTATGTATGAAATTATATTTAAAAAATAGATATAATATTTAAATACTATATAATCTTAAATTTAATAAATTACCACTTCCTTATATATTAAATATTTATATTGAAAAGGTTAATTAAAATAATATTAAAATTAGTATTTACAATTCCCTAAAAAATTATCTATAATTACAATATCAAATTTTAAATTCTAAAATAAAAAAATAATATTTTTAATTTACAAAAATCCTTATAAACTCGAGCTAATAAATATATTCATAAACACATATAAATATTATTATAATTATTATGATCACATAAATAACTTTCATATTTTAAGTTTCCATAATTTCTTTTGGTTGATAAATTTTCATAATTTCTAATGAGTGTGATGGGTTTTCTACAGTTTCCTTTTTTAATAAATTATCAATTTTAGTGGATTAAATATAATTAATGTTGAAAAAAATCACTATTAATTATTTAACATTAATATATTTATTAATATGCAAAAAAATTTAAATTAATTCACAATATATAATTGTGAAAGAAAAATAAAATTATCATATTTCATAAAATTTTATTTTATAATTGTCTTGTAGATATGGAAAAATTTTCTAACAATAAAAGAATGACATGAAAATATTTCAAATATACTAATTAAATTATAAAATTAATTACTGCAAAAAAATTTAATATTTTAATTAAGTAATTAAATTAATATTTTAATTATTATATATATAAATAAAATAATACATGTTATGAATTATTTGACGTAGAGACAAACTTGTAAACTAATTAAAATGAACATAATTTTAATATTATTTACAAAAAGATGCACAATTTCAAATTATAAAATAATTAATAAATAATGTTAGAAACTAATTAAAGATTTTTATATTTTAAACATGATTTCCGTTGCTTTTTAGTCGTATTCTTAGTTATTGTGCAAGAATTATTTTATATATAATTCTATTAAAATCTAACTTGATAAAAAAAATTTATGTTTTATAAAAATACTTAAATATGATTTAATAATTTATTTAAAAATATTATTCATTGATATTTAACCTTCACACTAAAATAGAACTATCGTATTTTTATAATAGAAAGAGAAAGTTTAATAATTTTAATATTATAATTTAATAATATAATTAATATAAATTTTAATTTTAATCCTATTATTGTTAAGTCAAAATACAAAAACGAATTGAAATTAGATTAAAAAATTAAAGAAATGAAAATTAGAGTCGTCATAAAAATTCTACTGTGTGCTCTGTCCTTTTATGTTACAAAAATTAATATAAATTTAATTAGGAATTTGCCTAACGCACCACATACATATAAAAATTAAATATTTTTGTAACAGTATTTTAGGTTAAAAATTTAGTAGTCACTTTATAACTAGTCATTCTACATTAGTATATTTATTTTAATTTTTATTTAATAAAAAATTATATCTATCTATATATAATATACAATTTGTTTTTAAAAAAATACATAATTATAAAACACATAAATCATGTCTAAAAAAATTATATACAATCATTCATTAACAACAAAAAAATAATAATATATAAATTACCATTTGAATTATAATTTAAAATAAATATTCTCAGATCTAATCTTATTCAAACATAAATCTTATCTCGAGTTATATAATTATATATCCATCCAAACAAATGATAATATTAAAATAAAATATAATTCCTTCTAATATATATATATATATATATATATATATATATATATATATATATATCTTCAATTTTTAATATAATTTATTCTAATTAATTCATTATTTTTTCAGTGATCCTCCTTCATTGTTTATATTAAAATGTAATATATAATTATATATAAATATGTACCAGTGACATAAATTTTTTAAAAATTAATTTGATACCATTTGTAATATATTATAATTTAATCTTTTTACTACAAGAAATTTGACATTTAATGATGTAAGAATTATCACCGAACACATATATTTCGTCATAAAAGGTCTTTAGTGATGAAAATTTATTGTAACAATGTTTTTTCAAAATTGTTAATACTATAATTATATTTTTATAGTTATTTATAAACTATTTATAAATTACATAGAATCACTTGTGTTGTATATGAAAAATAAATTATTTAAACTAAAATAATTATATTTAAAATTTAAATTATAATTTTTAAAAATTTTGATTAAAAATGATAAAAGCACACTTGTTAAAAATAAAACTTTCAAAGGGATGAACTTTTTTTCATAAAATAAATACATAATATGTTATGAAAGTTATTTTATTTATATTATACTCTCACTTACAAAAATAAGGAGTTCAAACAATATAAGCATGCTTTATCTAGATGGTATTACCATAAATCCTATATCTAAGACGGAGTAATTTAAGAAGGACAATACTTGGTCAAGTAAGTTGTAGTCGATGAACATGCTCATTACATTTCTCTTATCCTTAACGTTTATTTTTTAAATGTATTTCTTTAATTATATTTTTGTGTTTAATTTTTATCAAGTAATTGATTTTGCCTTCTTTTATTTATTTTGCTAATATCTCTCTTTTATAGAAAATAATATTTCATATTAGCCAAATCAAATGCTAAATATATTTTTCCCTATTTCATATGTGTGTATGTGTGATAGGCTTGCCTCATCTAAAGGATTTGGAAGATTTAGCATTGGATGGGTCTATCATCAACGATAACATTCTACAATCAATTGAAGTAATGTCTTCTCTTAAGAAATTATCATTGCAAAGTTGTGAACTTAATGACACGAAGTTTTAAAACCAAGGTAAACTTGATAATCCCTTTATATTTGAGATTTCTTTCATCTTGAAGATTCTCACTAAAGCTTTTACAAATGAATTTTCAGGTGTGTGCAAACTAAAACAACTCTAAGAGTTAGACATTTCCTATATGTCTAGCCAACTTGACATCTCTTCAATTGTTAGTTGTCACTTCCAATCATTTTATTGGAAATATCTCTTTATCTCCACTTAGAGATTTACTAAACCTCGAGCATCTAAAGCTCTCAAACAATCTTTTCCAAATCCCAATCTCATTGAGTCCATTTTTCAACCATTCAAAATGCAAATACTTTGAAAATTTTGTTGCAAATAAAATATATGCAGAAACAAATGATCAAAATTTGACCCCAAAGTTTCAATTAGAGCATCTCTTTTTCTCTAATTGTGCATATAGTGGAGTATTCCCCAAATTCCTCTATCATCAACATAACCTACGATATGTTTATCTCTCAAGCTTAAAAATGAGAGGAGAGTTTCCATATTGGTTGTTAGAAAATGACACAAAACTAGAAAACCTTTTCTTAAATAACAATTTCCTCTCAGGACCTCTTCAATTACCACTTCATTCTCATATGAATTTGTCATAGTTAGATATCTCTGATAATTTATTCCATGGCAACATTCCACTAGAGATCGGAACATATTTGCCAAGACTGACATATGTGGACTTGTCTAAAAATGGTTTCAATGGTAGCATTCCCTCTTCATTTGGAAATATGAACTTATTGAGAAGCTTAGACTTATACAACAATAGATTGTCGAGTACTATACCTGAGCACTTAACCATGGATTGTGCCTTATTAAGAGAAGTTTTTTTTTTTTTGTCTAAAAATCAATTGCAAGTGTCACGACCCAACCTATTGGTCGGACCGGCACTAGGACCTGGGCCAGCCTAAAGCTCCCGAGGCCCGTAGTAAGCCTAACTATTCCTCAACCCAATCCTAAGGCCCATTTGGGCCCAATTTCAAGAATTCAACCGGATAGAGTCCGGCCATAACATGGACCATTTAACGGGAAATTTTTTTTTTTTACTCGCCCGACCTGTAAACACAATATATATAATAAACTGGGGAGCTCAGCTCACCCTCCACATAATCAAATTATCATAATTCCAATGGGAGCTCAGCTCCCTCATCCAGTCCAACATACATGTATTTAATAAGTTTACAGGTCCAACATGGCAAATATATTACAGACCCAAATCAAATAAATATTTCTAACACATGCGAAATTCTAGGAGTTAACAGAATTATACAAACATTACAGACATTAATAGACGACCTGCGAGGGAGAGAGGCAGGTTAGAACTCAACAAGAAATCTCATGTATCCTGGAAAAATAAGGTGAACAGGAGTGAGCGTTCGACTCAGAGAGTAAAATATCAATTTTAACTATAATCTCTATAGCTATCTAAATCTAATGCACATTGTGGAGTGAAATGCAACATCGTCATAGATTTCATACAAAACACATCAAAAAGGCAATTTGGAGCACTCGCACACCCAACACTATCAAACAGTACATATATGGGAGCTGATCCTCTATACAGCCCTCTTAATCCAACCTCTGCCAATGAAGATCTTAAGCCGAACTTTCGCTTAATAAACCAAATACGGGGTCCTAGCGAATCTCTCAAGCAGTGTCTACCCCGAAGGACCGGGTCCCAGCAAGTATCCCTTAAGCCTTGTTTACTTGTCCTGTCCATATCCAACACCATATCACATGCACGCCATGCACACACGCTGCTCCAAATTATCACAAACAATATCCATGACACTTTAACATTTATGAATGTAATATAAAACGTGTCTAGTGTTTAACTACATAGATGCATATTTATAAGTGATGCATGGGCATGCTTGAACATATAATAATATCAAAATTAGAATTAAAATTAATATTTTACTCACAGATTCAACTGAAGTCACTGTGGAGGCTGGGCGGAGGAGGAAGGCTGTCCCGGCTCACCTGATAATTTTATTGTAATTATTTAATATATTTGACTCAATACAAACTAAGAATAGGTCAAAGATGTCTTAAGTCGTACCGAAAATCTGGCAGAGTCTCTCCTATACCTAGGACCTACCTAACCTGCAAAAGGGCTTAAAACACACTTCTATATCCACAAACCATACACCCACAACTCAATCACATCACACAACCCCTCTTGGGCCCATCCAAATGATGCGTCCCAACCGCAAATGCACGGGTCGTACAAGTAGTATAGAAAAATATCGATCCCACGAGGAGTTGTGTTAATGATTGAATTTTTGATATAAAAGTTGACTAAATTGAAGTATTTATGAAATTAAAATAATGAATTAATGGGTAATGGAGTATGAAATCTAATGTGCAAATTTAATATTCTATTCAACAATGTATTAATTAAACTAAGATTTGCATCAAATTGAAATAAGCAAGTTCAAATATGGCAATATTTAAAATGGCAAATGATTAAATTTGATTAGAAATTAACAATGGTAAAAAGGTGATTCCGGAGTTCGGGGTTTCATATTCAAGCTATTTTGGGATTTTAAATTGGTTGTCCAATCTTATGAATCTTATGAGTTTTAAGGAGATTAATTCTTAAATCCTTTGAATTCCCTTTCGAGTGAGACAAAGAGTGCCTTAATCAAACTAATCCTACTTTCGTGGAGTTAGAATTAATTAAGACCAATTAAGTTCTTTAAATAATCTATTAAAACTCTTAATCATTAGACTATTTCTAGGTCTAAGTTAATTAAGTCCAATTTCCTGATTATCTATCACAAGGCCTTCTCCTTTCGGTGCTTCAACCATGGATTAAGAACATTACTCAATGGGATCCTACATTAAGCATGTCATTAAGCATACAAGAAATGAATAAAACTCATTAAGACCACAAAATATGGATTACCCAATCAAAATCCACAAAATATCTCAAATATTACAACCCTTACTCCAGAATCAAAAGTAAACTACTCACTATCCATAATGCTTACAAGATATGATGAGTTTAAATGGAAATAAAGCTTTAATCTAAGCTAAGAAGTAAGAAATTAAACACTAGAAATGTAGAAAAGTGTAAAGAAAGAAAGAAATCTGCAAATCTTAGTTGAAAATGGTGTGGAAGGTGAAAATGACTCCTCAAATTCTGCTTAGCCTCCTCCTTTCTTTCTTTGCTCCTTGCCCCCTTTCTAAAATGAGAAAATGGGACTATTTATAGCATTTTTCTGACATGGACCCCTAAAATGGTATGTTCTAGGATGAATTATTTGAGAGAATCTCCCGACTCATTAATGAACTCTTCATGGGATCGCATAAGTGGATGCATAAGTTATTCAGTCCCTTATGCGCTTTCGGTTTTGGGTCACTTATGCGGTTGCATGACTTAGTGCATAGGTTATGCACAATTTCGTGAATGTGCATAAGGGAGGCGAGAATGTGCATAAGCTATGCGATCTCCTTATGCACATTTCGGTGGTTCTGAACGATGATCTTTCTCCTTATGCATCTACATAGCTTATGCGGCAAGTTATGCAGTTTGGTCAATGCATATTTCAACTTGAAAACTTGTTTTGACATCTTTTGCTGTAGAAGACACTCCTCAATGGAAAAATTCTCTTTAGTCCTTCAAAAACACCATTTTTCCTACAAAACAAAGTAAAAATTACAAATTAATCCAAAATCGACAATTATGAAAAACTAACTAATTAACTAATAAAATTAGCTAAAAATGACTAATAATCAAATAAAAATGGTTATGAAATTAAACCTAAATGATTATGCAAAATGTATGCATCAAATACCCCCAAACTCAAGCTTTTGCTTGTCCTCAAACAAACTTTAAAATGAAATGCAAAAATTTTTAGGGTGCCTTATCCAAAGAACTAGGAAAATCACCTATTAAAGTAACTTAACACACCTTCAGCCATACCAACAATCCATATACCCATCCTTCAAAATGCAAAGAATCTAATGCTTATCCAAGCTTTCACCGCTTAGCCATCAAGTCAATTATCATTCAAAATCCCCAAACCAACAAATCAAAAGAGATAGTCATGCTCAAAAAGAATTCTAGGACAATTGATAACCAAAGTATCTCAACATGGAATGATAGAATTGAATGAATAGATGAATAGTTTTCCAATCCCATAGGCAAATTCCCTACTCCTATCTCCACTAATGTAGCAAGTACTATCAAGAGATCAAAGGTCTTTTTAGGGATGTAATGAGGCCATGGGGTTTAAAATGAGGCTAAGAAGAAAGATGGGTAAAAAGTATTCAAAGCATGAGAATATTTTCAATTTTTAAACATAAGGTACACTTCTTATTTTATTATAATTTTTTCTTTTTCTTCTTTTTTTCTTTTTTTTTTTGTATATATGGAGGAGAGAAGTACACAATGAGAATTGTCAAGTGCTAGCATAGTTTACAAAACACATAAAAATGGAGGGACATTTTGATACTTTAGACTTGTATTTTGCATTTTCTTTTGATGATTGTCCCTAAAAATGCCACCCCCAAACTCATTTCTTTTAATACTTTGGGTGGATTTCTTTCATTTTGAATGGCAATAGTGAAAAGCACATATACTAGCACTTTTACAAGATGACAAGCACTTCTCCCTTTTTTTGTATATATTTATTTTTATTTTTATTTTTTAGAAAGTGTACCTAATATTCAATATTATTCTCATGAAAAGGGTTGGAGTGTTTGGTTCATTGGCTAGGTAGCAATAAGGATTTCAAGAAAAATTAGGGATAAAAAGGCTCAAAGGGGTTTTCAAAGGTCAATTTTAATTAGGAAAAGGGCCAAAGGTTTAAAATGAGAAGGTTTAAATCAAAGAATGCCTAATCATCTCTCTTTTCAAGTATAAGCTGATATTTCGCCTTGAAAGGTTTAGAAAATTTGTTCTAGGATTGGTGAGACATCATTTGACTACCTTATATCCAATAACTCCCTCTAAACACTCCAATCTCTAAAGGACTAGTTGGGTGGCTTTTTGGCTAAGAAGATATAGGCAAGGGATAGACACTTCAAAACTTTGCACCTCTTAGGAAACTTTCAATCCACAAACCCAACTAAAGGTAAGTCAAATCACTCTCATAGGCAACTTTTCAATACTCAAGGGATTTGGCAAAAGATTTTAATGCATGATGCATGATTCCTAAAATGAGTAATGCATTAACTAAATGGAAGAAGTCTATTTGTGTGCAAAGTGTATAATTTCTAAGTGATGTATAATGTGTGTGTAAATGTGTTATGTATATGTATGTATGGATGTATATGTAAAATATTTACAATATATGTAAATGAAATGGGATGAGATGTTCCTATACTCAAAATGTAAAAAAAATGAAGCAAAAATCAAAATGAATGTGCACCCCCAAACTCAAAATTAGACATTGTCCTCAATGTCTCAAGTAGTGCATTATCAAAATTCAAAGTAAAGAGAAATTACCAGGAATTGTGAAATTTAAGAGCAAAAGGAAAGAGTTACCTGGTATAGAGCAGATGAGAATTCAAGGAATAATGGTGATGCATAAGAGGTCATGAGTTATGCAGAGTAAAGTGCTGTCCAAAACATGTGCATAAGTAGGGTGCATAAGCCGTGCGGTTCTGCATGAGTGGCAATAAGGGTTGCATAGGCTATGTAAAATATTTGCAAATTTTTTTTTTTTTTTTTTTGGTCATGCGGAAGTGCATAAGTTATGCACCCTCCTTATGCAAGTCTCGTGAGTTTTAACTTTTCCAGAACATGTGCATAAGTAGGGTGCATAAGCCGTGCGGTTCTGCATGAGTGGCAATAAGGGTTGCATAGGCTATGTAAAATATTTGCAAAATTTTTTTTTTTTTTTTTTGGTCATGCGGAAGTGCATAAGTTATGCACTCTCCTTATGCAAGTTTCGGTGACCCTTGAAATTTTGAGGAGCGAAGTCATGCGGGAGTGCATAAGTTATGCACTCCCCTTATGCATCTCTCGGCAGAAGTGGTTGTTCAGAAAATCGGGTCATGCAGAAGTGCATAGGTTATGCACTCTGCTCATGCACTGTTCGGCAATTTTTGGAATTTTGGGTTGGTGGTCATGCAGATGTGCATAGGTTATGCACTCTGCTTATGCACCCCTCGGCAAGTTTGAATTTTTGGAGTTCTTGGTTATGCGGAAGTGCATAACTTATGCACCTTCCTTATGCACCCCTCGGCAAGTTTGATTTTTCTGGGTTTCTGGTCATGCAGAAGTGCATAGGTTATGCACTCTGCTTATGCACCCCTCGGCAGAATTGGAAATTCAGAGTTTTTGGTTATGCAGAAGTGCATAGGTTATGCACTCTGCTTATGCAGACTTCGGCAGAGAGAGAAAATGCAGAATTTGAAGTTGTGCAAATGTGCATAAGTCATGCACTCACCTTATGCAAGTTTTGACAGATATAAAATTTGACAAAATGAGGTTATGCAGAAGTGCATAAGCTATGCACTCTCCTTATGCACTTGCAATAAAGGTGGAAAATGGCAAGAATTGTGGTTATGCAGGATTGCATAAGCTATGCAGTTGCTTATGCACAAGTTAGCAAGATCAAGAATGCAATAGAACATGGATTGCAAGTGTGAAAAATACCCTAGAATGAGGAAATATAATTCCATGAAGCATAAACCATGAGAAGTTTCACCAAAAACACATCAATATATACAAAGTATATCAAAAAGGCATCACACAAGCATGTAAAAATGGATCCTACATAAAAGACCTTTGAGAACTATGCCATTTTAAGACAAATTCTGCAAATCAACATTTAGCACATAAAACTCCATAAAATTTGCATGAAGTTGCATCTAACCACAAATGATGAAATGAAGTCTCCAAGTTTTGCCAAGAAAATGCAGCATTTTTACCTTGAATCCTACAACCCAAAGAAGCTCAAAACTGCAAAAATGACTCACTTACCACCATATTAAGATTAAAATCACACATACTTAAAAGTCTCACACCCAACCTCACCAAAAACACAAGCCATCTGCTGCAAACACCCTCTTTCTGCAGAATTTCTTCTTCCTCTGCATAAACCAGTTGCGGCTCAAGGACAGAATCTATCTGCTGCAGACTTTTCCTTTTCTGCAGATTGCATTTTCCTCTGCAATAACAGTTGCAGCTCCCAATAGTTCACCACCTTTCTTCATTGATATACATCTACAAGGGACAAGATTTAATAATGTCAAAAATTGAATTTGAGGAAATTTAAGAAAAACAAAATTAATGAAAATGAAAGTAAATCAACAAAAGCAAAATAAAAGGACTTGGGATGCCTCCCAAGAGCGCTAATTTATAGTCCTTAGCTAGACTCTTTTCATGTTTCATGGTGGCTGAAATTGGAATTTGTTGCCTCTGTTTCCAATAGGTGCTTCAATGAATCTATACTTCATTTTCTTTCCATCACATGAGAAGATCCTTGTTGCTTTGTCTAAAAATCCGACCATTTCTTTCTTGACAACCTTTGGTGCATCTTTTCTTTGAGAGATGGTTGCTTTACTTCACTTTTCTCCACTTCCTCAACTTGAAAGATTGGTGCCATAGGACAAGGTGGATTACTATTCAAATCTTGTGCAAATGCAGCCTCTTTTGGATTTTCATCATTGATACTCCCTTCATGGATAAGACAACTTTCAAGAGAAGCCTTCGGATAGCTCTTTCTAAAGTGCTCTTTTACTAACTCATCAACGATATCAATTCTCACACAAGAGTCTACATCTTCATGGTGCTTCTTCTTATCATTGCCAATATTGAAGACTAACGATCCTCTCCGATTCTAAGAGTAAGCTTTTCACCTTTCACGTCAATCAAAGCACCACCGTAGCCGTGAAAGGCCTCCCAAAATGATTGGCATATGAGAATCCTCTTCCATGTCCAAAATGACAAAGTCAATCGGGATGTAAAATTTTCCAACCTTCATGGTATATTTTCCAAGATCCCTTCGATATTTAATTGATCAATGCGCCAACCAAGAGAAATGTGGGTTGGCTTAAGATCTCCCATGTTAAGCTTCTCATAGATTGAGAGGGGCATAAGGCTTACACTAGCCCCTAAATCCAATAAAGCTTTTATAGAACATGATTCCCCAATATGGCATGGAATTTAAAAACTCCCTGGATCCTAGAGCTTTTGAGGAAGTTTCCTTTGAAGGATAGCTTGCATTCCTCGATTAAGGCTACAGATCTCATAATCTTCAAGTCTTCTTTTGTTTGAGAAAATTTCTTTCAAAAACTTAGCATAAGAAGGCATTTGGGAAAGAGCATCGATAAAGGCACATTTATATATAGCTTCTTCAAAACCTCTAAGAACTTCCCAAATTGCTTATCAAGCTTGGCTTTTGAAATCTCTGTGGAAAGGAAGTGTGGCTTGTAAGGCTCTGGAGGTAGATATTTCTCTTCTATCTCTCCAACCTCCTCTTTAACTTTACTTGCACTCCCTTTATCAATCTTTTGTTTTTCATCTCCATCAAAATCTTCCTCATTTTCTCTCTTTTCAACTTTTTCACTCTTCTCATTATGCACTATTTTACCACTCCTCAGTGTGATGGCATGACATTGCTCCCTTGGATTTTCTGTTTGACTAGGAAGTTTCCCCATAGAATTGGTACTTGATGAGCATGCTTGTTGTGCAATCTGATTTTCCAGCATCCTATTGTGTGTTTGCATTTGTTCCAGCCTTGCTTTCATCTCTCTCAACTCTTCATCACGCTTAATTTGATTAGCAAGAATTTGTTGTAATAAAGCCTCTGTGGTGGAACTTTGTTCTTGCTGTCTTGGTAAAGGTGCAGTATTTGCATTCTTTTGCTGAAAACTAGGTGGTGGTTGCCTAGGTTGTTGGTATTGATGCTCTTGTTGTTGTGATGGAAAGTTCTGAGTTGAAGCTTGATTTTGCTGATTCTCCCATGAAAAATTGGGATGATTCCTCCAAGCATATGAAGGATAATCTACTCCACAGCTCATTGTTCCTTCTGCATAAGTAACTTGTTGAGAACTTCCAGAGCATGATGATGAACTGACTAGCATACTTAAATCCTCCATTTTCTTAGCAAGGACATTAGTGAGTGCATCAAATTTGGCATTGATCATGTTGAATGGATCAAGCTCATACATTCCAGCAACTTGCCTTTTTTGAGTTGGAGTTGACCCTCTTGGACTACTCCATAGATGACTGTTCTTTGCTATTTTCTCTAATAACTCATAAGCTTCATCTTCATGCTTAATGATGAATTCCCCTCCAGTTTGAGCATCAATGATTCCTCTGATAGCAGGAGTGACATTTGTGTAAAAATTCTGGTTTATCATCCATTTAGGAATGGCATGATGTGGACATTGTCTCTCCAACTCCTTCCATCTCATCCATGACTCATAAAGAGTCTCATCTTCTCTTGGTCTAAAAGCAATCATTTGATTCCTCAGCTCTTGAGTTTTTCCAGGTGGAAAATATTGTGCAAGAAATGCATCAGTGAGTTGCTCCCAATTTGTAATGGAGTTGTGAGGTAAAGAATCAAGCCAATCCAATGCTCTATCTTTCAAAGAGAATGGGAATAGCTTCAATCTTGCTGCATCATCAGATACTCCAGGTTGTTTTTGCATATCACAAATCATAGCAAACTTCTTCAAGTGTGTGTGTGGATTTTCGGAAGGATGTCCTCCAAATTGAGAATTTTGAATCATTTGAAGAACTCCAAAATCCATCTTGTAGCTATTTGCATCAATCCTTGGTCTTGCTATGCTCTCTCTCAAATCATCAAAACGTGGAAAAGCATGATCCATCATACTTCCCCTAGGCACGTTTGCATTAACAACTTCTTCCCCTTGGGCTTCATTTTCATTGTTTTGACCATTTCCAGCATTACCAACACCAATTCTAATTCTTTCATCAGCCATATCTGCTTCTAATTCAGTTTCTCTCGAAGCTTCCTTCCTTCTTCTGGTTTCTTTCTTGTTGGCCTTACAAAATTTCTCAATTTCGAGATTAAGCAGTAGGTTGTGTCACTTGAGCTTCTAGCTCTTCTCATAAAAGATTAAAAGTACCTGAAAAAGAACAAACAAACACAAAATGAAAAGATAACAAAGATAAAACTAAAAACAACTAAAATAATCAAGAATTCAATCTTAAACAAACAACTCCCCGGCAACGGCGCCAAAAACTTGATGCGTCCCAACCGCAAGTGCACGGGTCGTACAAGTAGTATAGAAAAATATCGATCCCACGAGGAGTTGTGTTAATGATTGAATTTTCGATATAAAAGTTGACTAAATTGAAGTATTTATGAGATTAAGTAATGAATTAATGGGTAATGGAGTATGAAATCTAAATGTGCATATTTAATATTCCATTCAACAATGTATTAATTAAACTAAAATTGCATCAAATAGAAATAAGCAAGTTCAAATATGGCAATATTTAAAATGGCAAATGATTAAATTTGATTAGAAATTAACAATGGTAAAAGGTGATTCGGAGTTCGGATTTCATATTCGAGCTATTGGGATTTTAAATTGGTTGTCAATCTTATGAAACTTATGAGTTTTAAGGAGATTAATTCTTAAATCCTTTGAATTCCCTTTCGAGTGAGACAAAGAGTGCCTTAATCAAACTAATCCTACTTTCGTGGAGTTAGAATTAATTAAGACCCATTAAGCTCCTTAATTAATCTGTAAATCCTCTTAATCCTTAGCCTATTTCTAGGTCTAAGTTAATTAAGTCCAATTTCCTGATTATCTATCACACGGCCTTCTCCTTTCTGCTTCAACCATGGATTAAGAACATTACTCAATGGGATCCTACATTAAGCATGTCATTAAGCATACAAGAAATGAATAAAACTCATTAAGACCACAAAATATGGATTACCCAATCAAAATCCACAAAATATCTCAAATATTACAACCCTTACTCCAGAATCAAAAGTAAACTACTCACTATCCATAATGCTTACAAGATATGATGAGTTTAAATGGAAATAAAGCTTTAATCTAAGCTAAGAAGTAAGTAATTAAACACTAGAAATGTAGAAAAGTGTAAAGAAAGAAAGAAATCTGCAAATCTTAGTTGAAAATGGTGTGGAAGGTGAAAATGACTCCTCAAATTCTGCTTAGCCTCCTCCTTTCTTTCTTTGCTCCTTGCCCCCTTTCTAAAATGAGAAAATGGGACTATTTATAGCATTTTTCTGACATGGAGCCCTAAAATGGTATGTTCTAGGAGGAATTATTTGAGGGAATCTCCTGCCAGCTCATTAATGAACTCTTCATGGGACTGCATAAGTGGACTGCATAAGTTATGCAGTCCCTTATGCGATTTCAGCTGATTGGGTCACTTATGCGTTGCATGACTTAGTGCATAGGTTATGCACAATTTCGTGAATGTGCATAAGGGAGGCGAGAATGTGCATAAGCTATGCGATCTCCTTATGCACATTTAATTTGGTTCTGAACAGTGATCTTTCTCCTTATGCAGATCTGCATAGCTTATGCGACAAGTTATGCACAGTTTGGTCAATGCATATTTCAACTTGAAAACTTGTTTTGACATCTTTTTGCTGTAGAAGATACTCCTCAATGGCAAAATTCTCTTTAGTCCTTCAAAAACACCATTTTTCCTACAAAACAAAGTAAAAATTACAAATTAATCCAAAATCGACAATTATGAAAAACTAACTAATTAACTAATAAAATTAGCTAAAAATGACTAATAATCAAATAAAAATGGTTATGAAATTAAACCTAAATGATTATGCAAAATGTATGCATCAACCACTTACTGTCAAAAATATTTCATAACTGGTAATTTTAGTTAATTTAATTTTTGGTGGATTCGACTGCCATCATAAAGAATGAAAAATTCTATTGCAAGATCACACAAAGTGTCTTTCTCGAATGATATCAATAAAGTTGACTTGAACAAAATTGAATTGAAGAACTTCACATTGTCCTTTTCACCCATTAGAACATCTAGACAAATAAAATCAACCAAGACAACAGGAATTAAAGGGTTAGATAAAATTTTAATCTCCATTGATTCCTCCATGGTTGGTTATCCTTTAAGTTCCATTGACATCTCCAAATCTCCTTTCTCTTCCTTATGAATTTCAAATTCTTCTTCTACAGTAGAAGGTTCAAGAAATTCTAGCTCAAATTCATCATCATCCAACATAGTGAAAGGCAATACAATCAAAGTTTTAGATTCTTCAATTTCAAATTCTTCAAACTTAGAATCTTTAGTTTTGAGTTGTTTTTCTGATGCAGGTTCGTCTCTTTGTTCTGGCTTCAAATCTTCAACACACTTTGATGCCTCAATAAGATCTTCTTCCACCTCTACATTCTTTATTTCTGTTGAAGTATACAACTCCTGAACACCACTTCTGCTATATTTATCATCAGTAACAAGTGTTCTTTTAAAATTAAAGAGAATATAATCATAATTGACTCTATCGAATTTCACTCCTCCGGCTTGATTTAATTTAAGGTTTCTCTTCTCAACATCATGAACTCTCAATAAGTGGTGAATATCTTGCAATTGTTACATAATTTATATTATAGAATTTCAATGCTTTTTTATTGCTCTCCAAACAGTTGGTAACCCTTGATCACTATCATGAGGTTAGTTGCTACCACTACTATTAGCATTGGCCATTGTAATGAAGGTGAAAATTCCTATTTTGATACCACCTGACACAGCGTGTAACGCAAAAAAGTATTGACACATGATCAAACTCTTGAAATTAAACGAGATCTAATTCAAGATTTTAAAATAAATAAGATTCAATCCAGAATCTAAGGATAAAATAAAGCAAATATAGTTTTATAAAAAAGAAGACTTCATTGAATAAATATGAAAACTTTTACATAATGAAAATATAGTAGGTATTTATAGAATTCAAAATCTTAATATGGACATGAATGAATTAAAAAGTTCTAATCTAAATAGAAAATATAACCTAAATTAAATAGAAGTAATATTTTAGAGTCATACATAAATTAGAAAATATAAATAAAACTTATCTAGGAAAATAAACAAACTCATTGAAATTAGAAATCCTCGTGAAAATAGGAAAATATAAGTTTTCGGATCTAATATGAATTTATACACCATGTCAATTTCAAATAGAGTACATATTTAAGCCATTATAAGAAATACACCGTTTAACAATAAAAATTAACAATAAATTTATTTCATTGCTAATTAACAATTGATTTTGTAACATAATAAAAATTGAATTTATATGGTAAAAGTAGCAGTGGATTAACAATGGAGCCAATTTCAGCACTAAAAAAATTGTTGCATAATTTAGCAACAGAATTTAGTAATATACATAATTTCGATGCTAATTTCAATACCAAATATTATCATAAACATTAGTAAGAGAATAACAATGAATTTAGCCACGATTATTAGTAACAGATTTTGCAATTTATTGCTAAATTAGTAATATAATTTAATAATGTATTTAAGGTATTTTTTTATTAATAATTTTTTTAGTAGTAATTTTTGTTAGTAATTTATTATAATATGTTATAGGGTAAATATTACATGGAATTATTCAATTTATGAGTATTTTCATAAAAGTCACTGAATTTTAATTTCTTTTATAAAACTCATTAAATTTTAATTTAATTTTATAAAAGTCACCATGATTGGAAATTAAAGATTTCTAAGTTAACCAATTGACATGTTGACTATTTTAAAAATAAAATTACCTAACTACCCTTTTAAAAATAAAATTACCTAACTACCCTTCCCTCTCTCTCTGATTCTCTTCTTCTCCTCTCTCTCTCTCTCTCTCGTACACACACACACATAGATTCTATCTCTATCTCTCTTCTTCCTCTCTCACGCACACAGATATCTGCACAGACTTAGGTTTTTGTAAAGGGCATGCAGTGTGTGGGGGCGGAGATAAGGTGGTGGTGGTGGTGATGGGGAGGAGAAAGAGAGAGAAAGAAGGGGATTGCTTTAATTGTCGGCGTTAGATGCAGAGGAAGAAGAAGATAAGTGAGGGTAGTAAGATAAAGGGTAGTTAAGTAATTTCCTTTATAAAATGATGTTGAGTCAATACAGTAACTTTTATGAAATCAAATAAAAATTCAGTAAATTTTATGAATGAAATTAAAATTTAGTAACTTTTTTGAAAGCACTCATAAAATTGAGTAATCACATGTGATATTTACCCACATGTTATGTGAAATAAATAGAGCCTAAATAAAAAGATATATTTTATTTTAAAATTTAAATAATTAGTCGTTATTTCCGTATTATTGATAAATTCAGAGTTAAACTTTTGATTCACCGATTAGAAATTTGTATTTGACTCAATTCTTGCTAAAATCCAAATTCAAAACTTTGTAAATTTCTTTTAACTTAGAATTTTATTCATCAATTTTTTTTAATTGCAATCAATGGTAATATGGGGCACGTTTATATATTTTAAAGTATTCATATTAAAATTAAAAAAACTTCTAATAAGAGGAAGAAAATATCTTCTATTATCTAATTATCCAAAAAATAGGTAACATTTTTGTTAGAAAAAAACAACATGATCATAGTTTATATTGCGAAATATTAATTCCAATAGATTTTTAGTTTTTATTTTTTACTTAATATATATGATAATATAATTTTTATATGAATAATTAAACATGAAAAATATATCAAGTAGAATATATATTTTATATTCTTAGCATCCAATAGCGAAGAATTAAATGTAGTTTAAGCATCATATACAAGGAACCACATTAATTATTTCTTATAAATATAAAAAATTTATTATAAATATCATTATTTTTTTAATTTATTAAAATTTTAATTGAAATTTTAATTTATAGTTTTATGAATCATTTTAATATTATTAATTTAAAATTTATTGATTAAATACTGGTCAATGAATGATAACTGTGTTGACTCAGATAAATTGAATAAAATCTACCTATAGAAAAGAAAATGCATTGTCAAAAAAAGTGGGTTACGCACCTTGAGTATAAAATTAACTCTAAATTTACCAAATCCTTTCGACATAATTTCGAAGTAGAAGTAGCAAATGCAAAGAAAAATCTTCAGTCTCCAATTTCACTGGTTTACCGCAGTAGGTTATAATTAAGGGATGCAGTTTTTTTTTTTTTTAACTGACAAATTGAATTGAATTAATTTAATTTTTTTTTAGACAATTTAGTTTGAATTGAGATTTTATATAATTTCAGTTTTTTAGATTTAAAAAAAAATCGAACCAAGCAATATATAATTAAAAGACCTATTTTTTTTTATAGGATTTATATTTAGAAGACGTTTGATTTGGTTTATAAGTTAGCCAAACATACTTATAAGTAGATTAGTATTTGGTTTAACTTATAATTTAAAAAAATTATTTAACATAAATTAGAAATTATAAGTAAAATACAATTTATTTATTTATTTATTTATTTATTTTATAAACAATGAAATTTTATTATCCTAATACATTTTAAAATTAACAACATTATCCTCATTTTTACGATCATTACGCTCAATGACATATCCTTTTTGATCATTTTGATAAAATAAATTACTTTTTAAGTACCATTTAACTAAATATTTAAATTATTTAAAAGTTAATTTTAAGTAATTCTATTAAATAATTAACTATTTTATATTTAAATTAATTTATAAATTAAAAAATCTATTTTAAATTAAAAGTTAAAAGTAAATAGTCAAGTCGAATACAACTTCTTAATCCAGGTCTAGTCCGTAAATTAATCGTAATCCTTTTCTCCTTCTCTAAATGGCATGTCGATGTTGATTTTTGAATAAATTTGATTCGCTTTAAATTGAATTAGACTAAATTATATTTATCCATTTTGTTCAATTTGATTACTTCTTACATATCAATTTAATTGGGTGTAAATAAAAATTAATTAATTTTTTAATTTTATTTGATCAATTCAATTCAAAACTGAATCAAATGAGTGCTACCCTAATTTCAACAGCTGTGCTTTAGTGACCAATAATCTCCTCCAACGAGGGTGAACATGCCTGGGCCAGAAGGATTTTGATCGACGAGAAATGTTTCTTGAATTCGCAACTAATGATTTAGATTGGTTAAGAAACTAAAATTATAAAAGATAAACCAAATAAAAATGAAAAATTTCATATCATTTGTACACAATTTTTCATAGAAAATTAGAGGAATGGAAATTTAAATTTTAATTTATTAAGTGAGTAATATACATTCTGTTGAGAAATCAAGCCACATTAAATCATTTAACTAATCGAACACATCCTTATAAATTAATAAGGTTGCTCCATCTATTTTGAATTGCATATTTCACTAATTATGATGTAATATTATGTTTAAATATGAGATTTTTTTTAAAAGAAATTGTAATATCCTTGAATGCAGAAAATAAAAGGCAAAAGCTCACTTTTTTGTCTTTATATTTTTAAAACAGAATTAGTTAGTTTTTAATATTTGGTTGTCTAATAGTTTAGTCCCCTATTAACTTGTTCTTTTCCATTAGTTAAAATAATTAAAGATTTAAAACATTATAAAATTTCAAAAATACTGTTTACTAATAAACACTTTTTATTCATTAATAAATTAAGTTCATTTTGATTAAGGGTAAACTGTTCATATTAATTAGGATTATGAAATTCCAAGAAAAAAAAAGAAAATATATTCTATTATACAATATTTAAGCATAACCATCTTAAAAAATAAGCGTGATATCTTTTTGTATATAAACAACATGATCATAGTTTTTATTGAAAAGTAATAATTCCAATGGGATTTCAGTAATACATTTTCTTGGTGAATATGGTAATATAAGTTTTAAATGAATGGTTTAAGTATAAAAATTTATCAAATATTATTATATTTTTCATTGGAAACATGTAATAATTGAAGAACCATGTACACGGGATCATATTATTTATTTTTTATAAATATAAAAAATTAACATAAATATCGCTATTATTTTAAGTTTATTGAATTTTAACTGAAGTTTAAATTTAAAATTGTATAATCGTCTTTAACAATTAATTATTAAATTAAAATTTATTGATTAAATACTGATATTTACTTAATATTCGGTGAATGATAGCTTATTGACTTAATTTGTTGGCCAAAATCTGTCGATAAAAGTGGATTCCGCACATTGAATGTACAATTAATTCAAGATATTTCCATGAAATTTACGATTGGGCGACCAATTCCTATCATTTCAACATAATTTGGAAGAAGAGAAATTCTGTGTCTCCAATTTCTGCAAAAGCATCTTTCCATATCTCAAAGACTCTCACGAGAAAGACTTAAAGACAGCAAGAAATTTTACAATTCCTATCCTTTCAACATAATTGGACCGTGGGGTATGTAAAATCCATGGAACTTTATCTCACCGATGTAGGTATCACATTATTGTGAGACCCTTGTTCCCACATTGGTGAAAAGGGATAACCTAAACCCATCTATTATATAAAATAATGTTTTTTCAATAAAAATAAGTTTTTTTTTTATTATTATTATCTTTTAAGCACAATTCCAAAACCCCCTTAATTGAGTGCATGAATCAGATTATGAAATAATGGCTTATCTTTTAATTTCTTCATTTTCTTGTTTTTTAAACAACAAAAAGAAAATTTCCTTACTTTTTGATTTCTAGGTTTGTTTTTAGGTGAATTATAACAATTTTATCATTGTGATTTCTCATAATTAATAATTAATTAATTTTATATTTTAAAACTGAATATATCTTTATAAATTAATAAGGTCCATTCATTACTATATTCCATTAGTTATGACACAGTCAAATATGAGATAAGTTGATTATGATGTTGTCATAATTAATGATTGAATTTTTATATTTTTAAAGCTGAATTAGTATATCTTTATAAATTAATAAGGCACTCGAGATTTTTCCAGATTCTTATTTATTTGAATGGCATAGGAAATCAATGGTCGAAAGTGATTTAGAATTTGCACTGGGTTTCAAAAATCAGCGGTCGACCTTGAAAAAATTGTTAAAATGCAATAATTTTAATGTATGATTATGACGCTGCAAATTAATTTTTCCTTTTGTTTTTTATGTATGGTTGGTTGGAATTTTAGATCTGCCCAATACCGTAAGTAGATTATATTTATTTTTTAATGTAAATATATAATTAATAAGAAAAAATTATTATTTAGTTTTTCTATTTAAATAAAATAAAATATTTAGTCCTTATATTTTGAAAGATATGTTATTTAGTCTCTATATTTTATTTTCATTATTCACTTTAGTCCCTTTATCAAATTTTCTATAGTCAATCGATTTTAATGTAGTTAAACTAATATGTAGTCCCTCTATTTTAGTAAAATTAATTAGTTAGTCACTATTTTAAAAAAAATACTATTATTTAATCTTTTTATTTTAGTGAAATTAATTAGTTGATTTTAAAAAAATACAATATATATATATATCATTGAAAACAAACTGTCTAAACCTTAAATATTGTTGCTACTCTAAAACTGAAGAATTCATTTGGTATAATTATTAAGTGTATATAAAAGTACTCACATGAGATCACCATTATTAATGGCCATAATATTACATTTTAAAATTCCTTCTAATACTGAGGCCCCAAAGAGCTTCACTTAGGCACACTCACGGTCATAGCCATGCAGCGTAATTATTGTCAAGAAAATTGGAAAAGTGAGATTTAAAAGTGGCAAAAAAAAAAAAAAAATTGCATATGGTTGCACAACTTCTCCATGTGTTTTTAGTACCATATATAGTCCAAAGACTCGTAAAATGCATACATGCTATATGCATATCAATTTTGTCTTTGTTATTTTGTCTCTTTCAGCAAATGCATATCAATTTCCAGTTTTGGTTCACCGTACTTAAAGCTGACTCTTCTTACCACCGTTTCAAAATTCTATCAACTTTGTTTCCACAATATTTATTTTTATTATTAATAATTCTTTTTGTTTAGAGATGACCGAGTCCTTTCCCTTCAACTTAAGAAGGTGCCAAGAAAAATCTTTATTCTTCTCTCCAGTCCCCAATTTCTATAAAGGCAGATATAATTTAGCTTCTTCAACTCAAAAGGCTCTCAAAAGAAAGACCAATTTAAAAAAAAAAAAAAAAAAAGCGAAAATGAGTGTGAAATTAGTTTGTGAAGCTAGTTTCAGCTTCGCACTATTGCTAACTATTCAGTTGGCAATAGCAAAGTTACCTATTGCAAAGCCTAACTGTACAGACCGTTGCGGAAATATAAACATTCCATACCCGTTCGGAATGGGTAAGAAGGAGTGTTATTTGAACGAATGGTTTGAGATTGAGTGCAACAAAAGCGTCAATGGGCATCCTAGAGCTCTTCTAAGTAGAATCAAAATGGAGGTATTCAATATTGATGCTAGCGGCAGAGTTACTGTCAAAAGTCCAATAATATCCTCCAATTGTTCCGGCAGAGAGACCGATCTGCCTTTCAATTTGACAGGAAGTCCTTTCTTTATTTCCGACTATAACGTATTCATTGCAGTAGGTTGCAACACCCGTGCTTTAATGACCGATAGTCCCCTCCAACGCTTTGGGTGTGAGTCAACATGTCTTAGCCAGAAGGATGTTGATTGGCGAAAAATTCTTCCTAATCTCATAGAAGAGGATTCCAGAAGTAATTATTGGGTAACGGACTATTACTGTAAAGGTACCGATTGCTGTCAGATGAGTATACCTTCATCCCTTCAGGTTTTCAATCCAAGTTTACAGGCCATAGATGTTAATCAAAGCACAGATGGTTGCAAGCTGGCATTTCTAGCAGGATCATTATGGCATTCCTGGATAGAAAAGGATCCAAAAGTCAATTTTCCGATGGTGCTAGAATGGATGGTCAATTTGAACCGAACGGAAAGCCTATGGAATGGTGATTACTCGGAAACCATTGATTGCCACACATTTATTAATGAGGCACTATTCCGTTGTTATTGCAACCATGGGTACGAGGGTAATCCTTACATTCGATGCACAGGTAAATTTAATATATTGTTTTACTTTTTTACTGCTACAGTGCTAACTTTTTTTGTCAGCTGCTAGAGTGCTACTAATTAATAATTACATAAACGACTAATAATTAATAGTTAATATCTAATAGCTAATTGCTAATTGATAGTTACTAAAATAATTAATAACTATTAAAATAGTAATATTATTTAACAGAGCCAAAATGTTTAATTGAAAATTTTCTTCTCTTTTTTTTGGTTATTTAGTTTATATTATAAATAGTAGGTTGAAAATAATATCAAAAATAAAAAATTTAGCAAAGATTTGCTTGATTGATCCTAAATCAGTTTGTTATTGAATTTTCTTATTCACATTGTATATCAAAAGTTGCAAATTTTATGACTATTCTAAAACTATGATAATTTGTTGTAATTATTTTTAATCAATTTTCAAGATAAATAGCATGGCTTGTATCACATTAGGTATTTTTTTGTATACTTATAAATAATAAATCTTTGCAATATAATTATAAGTATTATAATTAATAATAAATTCATTGTAAATTATTTGAAAATAATTATGTCATAAGGTGAACAAATTTATTCACTAAAAATGTATTAAATAATTATTTAATTAAGAGTTTTTACTATTACTTTATTTTTTTAAATGAGCTTTTTAAGATTATCACTAAATAAATTAAAATAAAGTCTAATTTATTTACATAAAAATTTAAAGTTTATTATGATTAGATTTTATTTATTTATATAAAAAAAAGTATTTACAAATTATAAATTATTTGATACGTGCTTCCATAATTAGTTATTATAAAATCAAATAAACTTCTATTTGATTCTTCTTAACAATGAATTAAAATAACTATTATCTTAAATTTATAAATATATATAAAATTACATTAACAAATTAAAAATTTTTATTATAGAAAATGTGCATCGATTATTTTAGAGTTTGAAATCTCATATACAAAAGTGGACTTATTTGAGAATTCAACAGCTCAATTAAATACACTTACAATTTAATTAGAATCTTTTAGTCGGTATTAATGTGTTATTATCCATCTATCAATTACTAGAATGGTACTATTCTTTTTCATTCACACGTTCTTTTCATTTTGACTTTGTTATATTAGATATTGATGAGTGCAAAGATCAAAAGCATAGTCGTTGCCATGGAATAACAAAATGTGTAAATACTTCCGGATCATATAAATGTGTACCTGACCTAAAATGGATTATCTTATTGGTAAGTCTTCTTTTGCCGAATGATATCATTAATCATGCAGAGCTATAATATTATCTACCATTTTTATAATCTAAAAAAAAAATTAAGTAAATTTAATTAGTCTATATCATGTTATCCTTAAATTAACTAATGGAATTATTTTATGTTAACATAATTATAAATAAATATATATGATTTAATTATTTTTTAAAAATTTTGATTTATAAATAATATGAGCTAATCTAATCATAATTAATCTATAAATGAATTTTTTTTTTAAGAATCTATAAATGAGTTTGCCTAGCGTTTTCTCTAGGTTACATGCGTACTTTGAATAAGTAAATTTTTTTCTCTTTTATTTACATTGATCTTTATTAAGTTAGTAAATAATGATTTTTATATGTTTTCTTTTCTTTTTTTTGCGAGTTGTTTAGTGCATAGGTGGGGTTATTGGAACATTGGTAATAGGTTTTGGGACTCGGACTTTGGGCAAGTGTATGAAGAAAAGAAGGAACATCGAACTCAAAAAAAAGTTCTTTAAAAGGAATGGTGGCTTGCTGTTACAACAACAATTAACTTCATGTGATGGTAGTGTTCAAAAAACAAAAATATTTACATCTAAGGAGTTGGAAAAAGCCACTGATCATTTCAATGATAACAGAATACTTGGTCAAGGAGGTCAGGGCACTGTGTACAAGGGAATGCTAGCAGATGGGAGAATTGTTGCCGTCAAAATGTCCAAATTAGTTGATGAGGAAAATCTACAAGAATTTATTAATGAAGTTGTGATTCTTTCTCAAATCAATCACAGGAATGTTGTTAGGTTGTTGGGATGCTGCTTGGAAACTGAAGTTCCTTTGCTAGTCTATGAATTCATACCTAATGGATCTCTTTTCCATTATCTCCATTACCAAAATGAGGAGTCTTCATTACCATGGGAAATGAGAGTACGCATTGCTAGTGAAATTGCTGGGGCACTTGCATATTTGCACTCAGCAGCTTCTATTCCAGTTTATCATCGTGACATTAAATCCACAAATATACTCTTAGATGAGAAGCACCGAGCAAAAGTATCAGATTTTGGAACTTCAAGATCAATTGCTATTGATCAAACTCATTTGACAACTCATGTGCATGGCACTTTTGGTTATTTGGATCCAGAGTACTTCCAATCTAGCCAATTTACAGATAAGAGTGATGTTTATAGTTTTGGAGTAGTTCTGGTAGAGCTTTTAAGCGGAAAAAAGCCAATTTGTTCAAGTAGCTCACAAGAAACAATGAGTCTTGCCACACATTTCATGCTTTTAATGGAAGAGAGCAAACTTTTTGACATTGTTGATATTCGCATTATGGAGGATTGCCATGAACAAGAAATTGTTGCAGTAGCTAATGTGGCCCTAAGATGCCTAAATTTGAATGGAAAGAAACGACCTTCAATGAAAGAAGTTGCAATAGAGTTGGAAAGGATTCGAGTATCACCAAGTTATAAGTTGAATGTTCAACAAAAAACTAAAGAGACTGAAAATACTAAAGAGGCTGCTGAAATAATTATGTTGGGGATGGATGATGTTACTACTTCAGTTGCTTGTGATTTTAGCAGTGTTGAAGCTGTAACAATTGATATCTTTGAACCATTGATTGCTAACAGAACTTGGTAAACAAGAAGATTACACTTCTATGATAGTTGACGAAACTCTAGAATATATAATATTAGTTCTTGCTTTGCAAAATATGTAATAATATTGATTACTTATAGAACTTGATTGTATGCATCTTGGCCTCTGGTATTTTTTGTCTCTTGGTTCGACAGTGTAGTGCGGTGTATCTTTCTTGCTAGGTTTTTTACTTAGCATGCTGTTACTTTGGTCGGATATAAAGGGGAAACCTATTGGTCTGGGTTAATTGGCGATGTCTTTACTAAGTTTTTCCTTGTTTATTATTATAATTTTGATAATAAAAAAAAGGAGAGCTATGTATATTTCTATCAAAGCATATGTTTCATTTTGTTTCTCAGACTGGTCCTATACTATTTCCTTGTTTTTTCTCTTTTGTATGGAAGTTGTTGAAGAAACTAGCTAATCAAAGAACCTAAATAACAACTAAAGAGTTTTAGCTGATCTCTAGGGCTTGAGTTTTAGTCCAAGTAGTAACCAATTATGCAAAGAAAAAATACCTAAATAATATATATGTATTGTTGTATGGGAAATTTTTATTTAGATTTTGTTTATCTTGAACTTATGATATAATATATATAATAAGATTCACACATAAAATAAGTGAGACTCACATATTTATTTCTATATATACATAAAAAAGTTGAGAGTTAAAATTTCAATAAAACTTGAGTGAATGTATTGACTAAGAAATAATGACTTTTCTTGCAAGTCTTCCCTTTTAACTCCTGCATTTTTTTCCCATCAAAGGTACAGAGATTTACATGAAATGATAAATCTGGAACAAGTAATTATATATGCACAAGTGAATTTTAAAAAATTAAAATCCTATATAATTACTATGCAATTTTAAAAAAAAAATTATAAATGTGTTTATTTATTATTACATTGTCATTTCATATTATATACTTACATGGAATAGAATACAGTGATAAGATATAAATTATCCTCTAAAAGGGACGATATCAATGATGAATTTTCACCAGAAAAGACTTTGCAAAGTTAGCTATAATTGGTCTGCACTAAAATTAACTTCTCTGTAAACATATAAATATGCACTTCTATTTTATTTACTTATTTTTAACCGAAAACTTCAGTTAAACTCGAATTGAATATTAATTTTATGATATTCAAGAATTTATTCACAATACCATTTGATCTAAAATAATAGGAAGTCCTTAAGTTTATGATTTGTCAATTCATCAAGCATGAACTGCTCGTTTCATGCTTGGAAAAAAAGATTCGACGTCAAAATTTGGATGAATTTTCAAAATTTAGAAAAATTAAAAATAAAAAAAAAAAACAAATTGGATCAGGCTCAAGCCCAGCATCCAGCTAGGCAAGTACACACCAAACCCAGCAACGCTAGGCTCGCCCGTAGTACACAATGCGATCGTTTGGCTAACCATCACCGAGAGTACCCCTCACTGGTGAACTCACTATGTCCTAAGCTTCAAAATGCAATCGATTGAGAAAAATTTTCATCGCCAAAATAGTTGAATTTTGATGAGTTGAGTAATGTTCCATCGTGGTCCCCAAATTTTGATGAGTTATGTCCTCGTCAACGCAAAACCCCATTGTTGGATGATACCACCGCCATGAACCGGCAGAGCATCCTCTGTGCACACATGCCACGTCAGCATGCCACACGTATTCCTTCGGATACGTGTTGAAATATGGCCCTTTGAAGTTCTGTCTATAGGAAAAGAAAACGTGAAGTTTGACTGCTAAGGTAATTTGATGTTTCGGACCCAAAGATGCATTCTGTTTCTCGAATCAGTATGCTCAAACTCTGTTTCTGCGTATTTTCAGTTTATAAGTGATATTCTTAGATAGTTAAATTTTGAGAATATGATAGAAGTCTAGAAAATGGAGATCCATGTCTAAAACTATCAAGTAGAGGAAGGATCTAGAAATATGCTGGCAAAGAAGTTAATCTGTTAAGAGGGTATTAAGGAGGGAATGACTCTTCGAAATGCATAACAAAATTCAGGAGCTGGTAGCTTAAATAGAAGGGCCATAACCGAAAGAGGGGGGAAGAATTTATGAAGATTTCAGCAGAATTATTGGGGTAAGAATTGTTCTCTTGCTAGGGAGATTTGTCTCGTTGGGATATTTGCTCATTTTCATTTTCTTGTTGAATCTTTGTGGGTGTTTGATTTATTGACACCAATGATGGCTGATATAGCTGTTTTATATAAGTTGATAGCTGATTTGATTTTTTATTTAAATTATATTATGCTTTTAAAAATTTATTAATTATAATGTCTTTAGAATAATTTTTTGTACCAATAAATATTTTAAAATTATAATAAATAATTATAAAATATTATAAATATGATAATTAAAATGTTCATTTTTATATATACTTACAAAATAATTATATTTTTATTATGTTGTATAATAAATTAATAATTACATGTCTATTTTAATAATAAATTAAATAATATGATATATATCATTGTTAATTATTTTTTTATATAACAGTAACCACAACTAATAAAAAGACATAATTTTATTAAACATTTAAGATATATCAATTACAGTGAGCTATCAGCAACAACTATTAATAATCCGTTATTAGCTATCAAGGTAGAGTAATCTCAATCATCTCATTGAATTTAGCTCAAGACATTGCAGGTCGCAAATTTTAAGCTACAGCAACAATCATATTCTAGTTTGGGAAAAATGAAGAGAACTGTTGCAAAATTGGTTACTAGTCTTGTCTTAATTCGATTTGATTTCCCATTAAAGCAAATAATAAATGTTGGAGAGCTTTGGCTGATTGTATTACTCATTCCTGTCTTGATTTTCAAGAGTGCCTAAAGAAATCAATAGGCCTTATATAGTAGTTTTAATTGAATTTACTCATTGAAGGTAGTTCTCAAGTTAGAGAGGGATTTTGATAGACTAAGGAGCCTAGATTGCTAATTTCAATCTCACAAGAATATACGACAAGAGTGGAGGCAATAGATTTATATTAATGAATTCAGAGATACCCAGTACAGTAGCTATTGCGATCCACAAAAATTCTTTGCAGATATAAACCTGCAAAATAGATAACGAATGGGTTAGAGATCTACCAGGGTGTTCCTAGTGAGAACCTTTTGACACTCAAGTTAAAGTTAATATGAGAGAATGATATATTAAATTGATTAGGGAGAAAAACATACATCCATAGATGATATGATCTCTTTATATAGGATATAGATGATGATTGGTTATAATAAGTTAATTATATAATTATATAGATATTATTAGCTAACATAATTATAGGATTATATTTCTATTTATAGTGCATAATTATAGGCATTGCTATATTTGACGATCCTATTAAAATTGATTATTTTTAATCAAAATTCTTTCCTTTTATTGAGTAGGTCTTTCAGTGGTTGAACCGACTAAACGAATCTCATGACTGAACTATTAAATATGATTAAACTCATGGGCTATCCAAAAACACGAGTTACTGGGTTATATGTGTGTGTGTGTGTGTGTGTACAAAGGAGCTATATCATTAGCCCCATTTAGTCACGAATCTTTAGGTTCGTTGTACTTAGACAATAAAGTTTTGACCATCAACTTATAGTTTTTTGGAGTGTAGACTATGGACTATCACTTCAGGTGGGCTTATACTTTCATTTATTTAGTCTGGTAAACTATTAATTTGAGTAGGCTAAACACTTTTATTTTTTAGCTCTGGCAGACTATCATCATGGATGGGATAAACACTATTTATTTAAACTAGTGGACTATCGCTGTGGATGGGCTAAGCATCCTTAGTTTATTTAGCCTAACATATTATAACTATTAATGGGCCAAGCACCCTTTATTTAGCCTGATGGATTATTGCCATAGATAGGCTAAACACCCTCAATTTATTTTTAGTTTGGTAGATAGTTGCCATGATAATCTTGATAATGGCAAATTATCGCTTTAGAGCTATTGGCTTTTTGAAATTGTCTGTAAAAATAATGTTTGTACAAACATTTTCATGAAGATAATCCATATAATGCATATTGTAGATTTATCCAAATTTCTCAATAAATAATATTATAAATGGAATGTATAATGTGCATTTCCAAGGGATTTACCAATTGATTTTGATAAAAAATAAAGGCCTTTAAGTTTAAAGAATATTTGAGAGTGATATGTTATTCATAAACATATATTCATTTATACATGGGTAAGTAGGAGCTAAATAAAAATCAAAAGTAATGCTAGATAATGGAAATTAGAGCAATAAATTTTAAAATAACTTCACATGTCTCTAATTACTATTCATCTTGAGGATAAACTTGGATTATAATTTAATTTAGTGGAGTTTATGCTATTGCTCCCAAATAATTTTAAAAATTAATTTTTAAAATCATATAACTTTTTCAAGTCCCATTAAAATAAAATACAATCATAATTTCTATTCATTTAAGTCAAGCAATGAATTTAATTTTGAAAGTAATAGAATTTTTTTCTCAAGAAATTGACTAAAATTCATATAATATTGATTAGAAGCATTATAGGTCATTTCAACAAAACACAGCAATGGTCCAAAATACAAACCAGAAGGTGCGGTGATGAACTTATTAAATGTGGCTCTTTTATAGTTATTAGCATAAATCAAGACTATTTCCTTACCATAGAAACATTAACAATTCTGTAAAACTTATTAAATAAGAATTTTTATAAGCTCAAATAATTTGAAAGTTTTGGAACTTCACAATGACCTCCCGTCAATTTTTAAATTATTAAAAATACTCCATAGCAATTAAAAATGTGATGGTTTTCTCTTTTTTTTTTTTTTTTTTAATGTCAAATCTTTGTAAAATAAAATATGAAAATATTACCTGAATCACATGGGTTTATATATAGGCATGTAATAGCAAAGAAGAAAGAGTGATGTGATGATAAAGTATTTATACTTGCTACAAGAAGAATGTCATTGATTGATCATCCAATAGGATATAAAGGCTTCAAACAAGTTTAAAACAAAATTCATGTGACTGTAAATAAAATTTTTTTAGATCAGACTTAAGTAAATTTAGAAATTTGCTGAGCATAATAAAAAAATTTTTGGCTGGGTTGTTGCAAACCACAAGTCATCTTCTTACTTAGTTTATTCTCTCATTTTGAGTTCGGAATATAAAGAATATAAGAAAGAGACATAGCTTCTTATGTAGTTTTCCATAGACGATGCCACTATTGTGTTCCATGAAAATTTTTTGTGGGTATGAACCTGCAAAATAGAAAATAAATAGGTCAAAGGTCGACCTGATATGGATCCGATGAAGACCCTCCGACACTCAAGTTAGAGTTAATATAAAAAAACAATGTATTAGATTGATTAAGGAGAAAAAACGTACATTCATAGATGATATGATTTCTTTATATAGGATATAGACGATGATTAGTTATGGTAAGTAAACTATATAATTATATAGATATTATTAACTAGCATAATTATAAGATTATATTTCTATTTATATTGCATAAATTAGAGGAGTAAAGATTTAAAATTGAATCTTTGAAAGAAGTGATATATACTAAATCAAATTAGGTTAGTTTATTTAATTGAGTACATTCTTATATATTAATAAGGTCATTCCATCTATTTTGAGTTGCATATTTCACTGATTATGACATAATATTATGTTTAAATATAAGATTTAAAAAAAAAATGTAATATCCTTCAATGCAGAAAATAAAAGGCAAAAGCTTAATTTTTGTTTTTATTTTTTTGAAATTGAATTAGTTAGTTCTAAATATTTAGTTGTTTAATAGTTTCGTCCCACTATTTACTTTTTGTTCCTTTTTCATTAGTTAAAATAATTAAAGATTTAAAATGTTATATAATTTAATAAATACTGTTTATTAATAAACCCTTTTTATTCATTAATAAATTAAGTTTATTTTGATTAAAGGTAAACTGTTCATATTAATTAGGATTATGAAATTCTAAAAAAATAAAAATATATATATATTCTATTATACAATATTTAAGCATGACCATCTAAAAAAATAAGCATAATATCTTTTTGTATATAAACAACATGATATATATTTTTCATTAGAAACATGTGATAACTAAATTTAATTGAGGAACCATGGACACGGGATCATATTATTTATTTTTTATAAATATAAAAATTAACATAAATATCACTATTATTTTAAATTTATTGAAATTTGATTATTTGAAACTGTATAATTTTATAAATGTCTTTAACAATTAATTATTTAACAATTTGCATGAAATTGATGTTTGGATGAACAAATCATATCGTTTTAACATAATTTAGAGTAAAGCAGCTTCTTTAAAAGCATCTTTCCAGATCTCAAAGAGTACTCTCAAGAGAAAGACTTGAAGAAAGCAAGAATGATTGAATTTTACAGGAAATCCTTCTCACATTTTCCAGCAGGGACTGTTTATTTGTAGTATACAGGCTGCAACACCTCAGTCCTCTCTATGTGCATAATGACCTAGTTATTTTAGTGGTTGGGATTTGGTGTTCATAAAACTCGTAAAAACTTGATATTTCATTGATGTATCCAATTAGCTTAAATAACTTTTAAGTCAAAATCAGTAGGTTTAAAATGATTAATCTAAATTATTTTAATAATTGGACCGTATTGTTTGTGAAATCCATGGAACTCATAACCCACATTGGTGAAAAGGGATAAGCTAAACCCAATTATTAAAATAACTTGAATTATCTTAGATCAAAAACATATAAAATAATGCTTTTTTAATAAAATAATTTTTTAACCTTTTAACAACAATTCCAAACCCCTTAATTGAATGCATGAATCAGATTATGAAATAATGGCTTCTCTTTTAATTTCTTCATTTTCTTGTTATTTTATCATCAAAAAGAAAATTTCCCTACTTTTTAATTTCTAGGTTTGTTTTTAGGTGAATTATTACAATTTTATCATTGTGATTTCTCATAATTAATAATTAAATTTTTATATTTTTAAAACTGAATTAGTATATCTTTATAAATTAATAAGGTCCATTCATCCATTTTAAGTACTATATTTCACTAGTTATGATACAGTCAAATATGAGATAAGTAGATTATGATGTTTCCATAATTAATGATTAAATTTTTATATTTTTAAAACTGAATTAGTCTATCTTTATAAATTTATAAGGCACTAGAGATTTTTCCAGATTCTTATTTGAATGGTATCAGGAAATCAATGGTCTAAAGTGATTTAAAATTTGCACTGGGTTTCAAAAATCAACAGTCGACCTTCATAAAAACTATTAAAACCCAATAATTTTAATGTGTGATTATGATGTTGCAAATTAATATTTTCCTTTTGCTTTTATGCATGGTTGGTTGAAATTTTAGATCTGTCCAATGCTGCAAGTCGATTATATTCATCTTTTAATGAAAATACATAATTAATAAGAAAAAAAAATTATTATTTAATCCTTTTATTTTAATGAAATTAACTATTTAGTACTTACATTTTGAAAACTATATTATTTAGTCTTTATATTTTACTTTATTATAATCTTTAATCTCTTTATCAATTTTTTTTCTGGTCAATCGATTTTAAAGTCGGTTAAACTATTATTTAGTCTCTTTATTTTAATAAAATTAATTAATTGGTCTCTATATTTTGAAAATTATATTTTAGAATAAAACTGTAAATTAAAAAAAATTCAATATATATATACACAATGAATATACTACACTTTGATTATTAATTATAATAGAACTCCAAGAGCTTCGCTTAGGCATACATATAGCCAGCAGTGTAATTATTGTCAAGAAAATTGGAAAAGTGAGCTTTAAAAGTGGCAAAAAATGCATATGGTTGCACAACTTCTCCATGTGTTTTTAGTACTATATATTGTCCAAAGACTTGTAAAATGCACACATGCTATAGTCTATAGATTACACAACTGCCTCCCCTGCATGCATGCTAGGAAGTCTTGTATTTTTGTCTTTTTCAGCAAATGCATATCAATTTCAAGTTTTGGGTCACCGTACGCAAAGTTCACTCTTCTTACCACCGTTTCAAAATTCTATCAACTTTGTTTCCACAATATTTATTGTTATTATTAATATTTTTTTGGTCTAGAGACGACCGAGTCCTTTCCTCGCTACTTAATTGATAAGTTGCCATGAAACACCTTTATTCTCCAGTTTCTAATTTCTATAAAGGTAGATATTGTTTAGCTTCTTGAACTCAAAAGGCTCTCAAGAGAAAAACCAAATTTTTTTTAAAAGGAAAAAGGCAAATATGAGTGCGCAATTAGTGTCTGAAGTTAGTTTCAGCTTGGCACTATTGCTAACTATATTCAGTTGGCAATAGCAGAGGTACCTATTGCAAAGCCTAACTGTACAGACCATTGAGGAAATATAAACATTCCATACCCTTTCGGAATGGGTAAGAAGAATTGTTATTTGAACGAATGGTTTGAGATTGAGTGCAACGAAAGTGTCAATGGGCATCCTAGAGCTCTTCTAAGTAGAATCAAAATGAAGGTATTCAATATTGATGCTGGCGGCAGAGTTACTGCCAAAAGTCCAATAATATCCTCCAATTGTTCCGGCAGGAGACCGATCTGCCTTTCAATTTGACAGGAAGTCCTTTCTTTATTTCCGACTATAACGCGTACATTGCAGTAGATTGCAACACCCTTGCTTTAATGATCGATAATCCCCTCCAACGCTTTGGGTGTGAGTCAACATGCCTTAGCCAGAAGTATGTTGATTGGAGAAAAATTCTTCCTAATCTCATAGAAGAGGATTCCAGAAGTAATTATTGGATAATGGACTATTATTGTAGAGGTACCGATTGCTGTCAGATGAGCATACCTTCATCCCTTCAGGTTTTCAATCCAAGTTTACGGGCCCTAGATGGTAATCAAAGCACAGATGGTTGCAACCTGGCATTTCTAGCAGGATCATTATGGCATTCCTAGATAGAAAAGGATCCAAGAGTCAATTTTCCGATGGTACTAGAATGGATGGTCAATTCGAACGGAACGGGAAGCCTATGGAATGGTGATTACTCGGAAACCATGGATTGCCACACATTATTAATGAGGTACTATTCCGTTGTTATTGCGACCATGGGTACGAGGGCAATCCTTACATTCGATGCACAGGTAAATTTAGTGTGTTGTTGTTTTACTTTTTTACTGCTACAGTGCTATTAATTAATATATTTAGAGTAGATTCTCATGACAACTATTCGCTATCTATTTCTATGATGTGTTTATAACTTAAGATTCAAAAATAATACATATTATACATTATTTATTAGGAATAATTGTTTATCAAGTATCTTGTGTCATTAATTTAAAAAAATTATTATAAAAAAATTTATAAAGATATAAAATTAATTTATCATATATCTATCTATAATATATATAAATATAGAAATGAGGGAGCGAATTTTTAAATGAAAAAAAATCTTTTATATATTTAATATAATTTTAATTTAATTGCCATAAAAATATTAATTAGTTAATTAATTAATATGAATCCTAATTGAATAAAATTTAGAAATATTAATATAGTAGGAAGTTTATATACTAATATTATTAATTTGTATTTTATAAAATATAGTTAGATTATTAATGAAAAACTAAACAAGATTAAAAGTTCAATAAAAAGCCAAATTAACATATCTTTCATAAAAAAAAAAAAGAAAAAAGAAAATTGTATTAAAAGTGATAAGACCAAAAATTATTATTGAATTTAAAATTTTACATTGTATTATATATAAATTATATTATTTTAATTATAATAGTATATAAATTTGATACTTATTGTTTAGACATGCAATTATAAAAAGAGTTAATTATCTTCAATTCTTAAAAGAATCCTAATTTTCCTATTTATTTTTAATTTTGACGTTATTTTAATATGTAATAAAAAATTATTACACTTTAATTTCATATTGATTATTTCTAAATTATCAACTTTCAATTTTAAGAAGGATAAATTTTAAATAATATAGTTTAAATATTAGTAAATTCTATGATAATATTTTTATAATTATCATAAAATTAATTAAATTAAATATGTTTATATTTTAGAAAAACATTTATAAAATTTAAAAATAATTACAAATTAAAAATAATAAAAATATACTTTGTATGAATAGATTTATTAATGTGTCCACCAATTAAATGGTATGAAAAATAAATTACATGTTACCTATGCAAAATTTTGTGGGAACCCAATATTTATCTATTTATTTATTTTAATTATCTAACAATAATTTAAAATATTTATCTAGAAATAAAATAAAATAAAATAAGATAAAAAATATTTTATTGGATGGCCTGTTTATATATATATATATATATATATATATATATTTTAAAATTAAATATATATGTAATCTGAACAACCTAATTCAATAATAACTCTTATCTCATTTTACACCTAATAGAACTCTTGAAATATATATACCCTAATCATCTCTTCTGCTAAACTTTGCTCTCAAAACCTGTTTGTCACCTCCTTTTTTCTACTAAATACTCTCAACAGGTATTTTCATTATCTTTTATTTATTGTTATATATATATATATATATATATATATATAAATTTACAATTTATAATTTGATGTGGGTAGAGAATCCCTAAATTTTTACTTCTCTATTCATCATCTTCGATTCTGTTTTCAAGGTAAAAATTCTCATTCTTTGTTCAATAATGGGTGAATTTGATTTTATTTTCTTTACTTGATTTGTTACAACTACTTTAGAAATTCATTTTTTTTTTCTTCTTTAATCATTGATATTGAATTGGGTTGATCATGAGTAATGTGAGAAAATAACATTGAATTTAGATTATATATATATATATATATATATATATATATATATATATATATATATATATATATATATATATATATATATTAAATTCGGTGGATGAGCAGAGACGATCTCGGTGAACGTAGATGAAGAATGAAGAAACGACCCAGACAAAACTCTCTCTTTTATAAATATATATATAATTTTATTTTATTGTTATTTAATATTTCTCTTTTGTATTTTGGGTGCATAGGAGATTCGAATATTCAATCTGTTAGTTGAAATTGTCTCTCGTCCATTGAAAATAACCATTGTCTTAGAGGTTCCAGGTGTGTGGTAATTATAGTACATGGCACCGTTTTAGTTCCTTTTAAAATTTCTTAGCATTAAGTTTGTTATTAAATGAAATTTTAAATAAATATTTTAATAATTATTTTACATGTGATTTTCTAGAGTTTTATTTTATTATTGAATTTTATTTCAATTTTGATTAAGTAATTGATTTTGTCAACTATCTTTGCATTAGAGCCATTAGGATTTTGGGAACAGTTCTTTAATATATTTATATTGATTGATATTTGACTATAAAATTTATCGATGTGTTACACTGAATTGATTTGAGATTGATTTGATCTTATTGACTCTCTGAAATTATTGAAATAAACTATTGGAATTGCACTATCAGTTATTATTTGCTATCTGAAATTTTTTATTGATTTTGATTGATTTGTACAAATTAATTTTCTGTTTTGAATTGGCACCTGTGCCCAGTATCTGTTTCTGTTATCTAGCCCCATCGTATAGACTATCACGATATTAGGTTGCAATGTCGAGTCATGCATCATTGTAGTTTATGGTTTGCATTATTATCATATGCATTGATATCTGTGAAGGAGGAGGAAGGTATCTAATATCTGGTAGCGCTCTTACCATCTGGCCTTTGGTGATGTGGGGTATCATCACTCTGATGCACTGTACCATAAAATTTTTATTGAATGAATTTTTTTTATATATATATTTTATGAAATTATTTTATTAATGATTTTGACAGTATAAGCATGATTTTATTAAATTAAAAATTTATTATGAAATTAATCAAGCGTCTGCCTGTTTCTATTCCGTTGTGTGTTATAATTATCATTCACTGAGCATTTAGCTCAAACCACGTTTTCTCTGTCTGTTATCTGTTTTATATCAGTAGAATTCTACAGTTGATCCAAATATTTAGTCCATTTTCTGGAGAGGGACAATATTTGATTTGTTCTCATGGTATGCCCGAATTCATGTTTTCTCGGGTTAATAATTAGTTTAGTTTATTAAACAGTTTAAGTTTTTATTTGAAATCTGTAGAGACTCCGCAACTTACTTATGGGATATTTATTATGTTTATTCAGCATTTTGTTTATTTGGATTTTGTCTATTTTTTGGGATTAGTAAGTGACAATATATTCATTCAAGATACTCTGATAAGGCTTGCATGATTTAAGAATACTTAAATTATGCGCCGGTCACGGTTTAGAATTTTGGATCATGACAAAGTTGGTATCAGAGCAAGGTTGAGGTCTAGTAAACTTGCGGAGCATAAGATCCTTAACATCTTTTTAGTTTATCATTGCTTTAGATGTTTGCGTCCTTCGTACCTTTTTACCTGTCTTAATTTAGCTCACATTTTCAAATTTAATGCTTGTTTATTAAAATGAATAGGTGCTTGGGTCTGTTAGATGTAAGAGGAGAACTAGGGCCAAGGGTTTTAATGGTGCAAACCTTGATCCAACAGGGGAGGTACCACCTCAAACTATTAATCAGACATCTGAACAGACGCCTATGGCTAAGACTAGGGCACAACCATTCTAATTAGCTACTGCAGCTCAAGCAGCTAGAGCTGGTCAAGTTACTGTGGCAGATCTGGCAGCGGGATTGCATGCAGTGAATCGTGCTATTAATACTATAATTGAGTACCTTACAACTCAACCACAGCAACAAGTGGTTGGCTTTATTTCAGCACCAGCTCAGGATAGGGCTTGATTCCTTGACTCTACAGACTTTCTCAAGCTAAAACCAAAGGAGTTCACTGGATAGGATGCATTAGCTAATCCCTTAGATTTTCTAGATGACATGGAGAGGTGTTATGACACTATAGGTTGCAGTAGTGCTAGGATGGTGATGTTGGCAGGAAATTAGCTTAAGGGAGTTGCTCGTGAGTGCTATATCTCTAAAAAGAATGGGCGACCTGAAGGTTCTATCCTCTTGCCTGAGTTTCACTCTCTCTTCTTAGAGCAATTTCTCCCTCCTAGTGTTCAAGAGGCTAAGGCTTTGGAGTTTGAAACCTTGAAGCAAGGTAAAATGACAGTTACAGAGTATGAGATGAAGTTTACCAAATTATCCCGTTTTGGTAAACACTTGATTCCAAATGAGGAGTAGAAGGCTCGCAGGTTTGAAAGGGGCTTACGAGACAGGCTAATTGATCGTGTAGCTCCTTTATGACTACCTAAATATGAGGAGGTAGTTGATCGGGCTAGACAGATGGAGATGTATGATGATGAACGTTGGGTTCGTAAGCAGCACAAGCGGTTTAAGAAAGATAGTCAAGGTAATCAATTTAATAGAGGATAAAGTCATCAGGGTTCTTATCAGGATAATAAGCAGGGTTCTCAGTCTACAGTTGGCAATGGGCACATTAATCTAGAGTTGGTCAGGGACGTGAGCAGAGGACTTATGCAGGGAATGCTCGTTATAACCAGATTAGCACTGAGCCTATTACCACTCCTTGTCAGCATTATGGTAAGCCACATAAGGGCACTTGTCATTGGGTCACTGGAGCATGCTTTGGTTATGGACAGCTAGGACACCGTAGCCAAGACTATCCTACTAGTGAGACAACTCAGGGTGCTGGTCAGGCAGCACATTTTGCTCCCTCTCAGGTTCAGATAGTTTCACAGTATAGTGGTAGAAGTCAGGGCTTTGGTGGTCGTGGTCAGGGTGGTAGAGGTTCTGGTGGTAGAGGATCTACTCAAACTCAGGGACAGACATCTGGTGGTAGAGGTCAAGTTAGGGTTTTTGCTTTAACTCAGTAGGATGCTCAGGCATCTAATGCAGTAGTGACAGGTACACTTCCTATTTGCTCATTTGATGCTAGAGTACTGTTTGATACTGGTTCTAGTCATTCCTTTGTTTCTCCATACTTTTCCATGAGATTTAGTACACCACCTACTTTGTTAGAGTATCCTTTATCTGTATCAACACCTATAGGGGATGCAATAGACACTGATATGGTGTATAGGGGATGTATAGTTCACATTGGAGATAGGGAATTAGCTGCAGATCTTGTTTCTTTGGATATATTTGAGTTTGATGTGATTTTAGGCATGGATTGGTTAGCCACTTATCACATTTCATTGGATTGTCATAACAAAGTTGTGCTCTTTAAAATTCCTAAGGAGGCAGAATTTCAATTTCAGGGATATTGCAGTATAGCCTCTAGTAATCTTATCTCAGTAGTGAGTGCTAGATGATTATTGCAAAAGAGGTGTAAGGGGTATCTAGCTTATGTTAGAGATGTTCAGGTAGAAGGTGCAGGTTTGGAGAATGTTGCAGTGATTAAGGAGTTTCTTGATGTGTTTCCAGAAGATTTATCAGGTTTACCCCCGAAGCGAGAGGTAGAGTTTGGTATAGACTTAGTTCCTGGAACTGAGCCCATGTCTATGCCACCTTATCGTATGGCACCGCAGAACTTAAGGAGTTGAAGGAGTAGCTACAGGACCTACTAGATAAGGGGTTTATTCACCCTAGTGTTTTTCCATGGGGTACTCCTGTGTTATTTATACAAAAGAAGGATAGGTCTTTGAGAATGTGCATTGATTATAGGAAATTGAATAAGGTGATTGTGCGTAATAAGTATCCTCTTCCACGCATAGATGACCTGTTTGACCAACTTCAAGGTGCAAAGTATTTTTCCAAGATTGATCTTCGATTTGGATATCATCAATTGAGGGTCAAGAAAGAAGACATACTCAATACGGCCTTTAGGACTAGGTATGGACACTATGAATTTCTTGTAATACCTTTTGGTCTTACTAATGCCCTAGCCACTTTTATGAATCTTATGAATAGAGTCTTCAAGCCTTTCTTAGATTAGTTTGTTATAGTATTCATTGATGACATTTTAGTGTACTCAAAGAGTAAATGGGAGCATGAGCAGCATTTGAGAATTGTCCTTCAGACCTTACGGGAACACAAGCTATTTGCCAAGTTCTCAAAATGTGAGTTCTGGTTAGATAGTGTGGCTTTCCTAGGCCATATAGTATCTAAGGATGGGGTGTGTGTTGATAAAAAGAAAGTTGAGGTGGTGTTTCATTGGCCTAGACCCACAATTGTGTCAGAGATTATTTCTTGGGTTTAGCAGGGTATTATAAACGGTTTGTTCAAGACTTCCCTCGTATTGCAGCACCTTTTGTGATGCCCCTTACTCGTCCATTGTATAGCCGAGCAAGAAGTGCCACATTCGGTGCCGGAGCACCCTATCTTATTTTATCATATCTATTGTAAACTTTTGATGTCATTTAAAACATGTATTCTATGTGTAGACTTTTTTTTTTTATATATATCTTATATCTGTGGAGACCCGGACAGAGCCTCCCCTGTTTTATTAGCATCTGGCGGGTTTCCACTAATCACCTGTTAACATGTCCATATTTATTTCACACATTTCCATATTATATTCTCTTGTATCATATCATTTACAATTATTTATGAGATCTAAAAATGAAGTATCATCTATTGCATTCATATAGAAATTCATAGATAATAAATTACAAGTTTTCATTTCAATCTCAAAGTTTAATTACAAGTCTAAAATGAAATACATCATGACTAAACATAATGAACCAAAATACTAGTCTATACATGGGCCCTACCAAAATATAAAAGACCGGTGAGGTGACTCTGGACAATGGCAGATCTGGTCAGAGCTCTGTCAGTGCACTACTAGTGCTGCTGCTGCGGCTGCTGGGACTGATCTCCAGTACCTACGCGATGGAAAACCAACGCACTAAGCATAATGCTTAGTGGTGCATAATTTATAATAACAATAATTTAACAATTTAAATAATAATGGTAAATTTATAATTTCTATGTCTTTTACATTTTTATTGCACTTTGGGAACAATTTAATTTATCAGGATCTTTTCTATTTACTTATTGTATATTCAATTTTAATTAATCATTTTTAATGCCCAAGAAACCTATAACAAATTATAAAAGCTGGATGCATGGGTGTATACTAGTTAGACAGCCATATGTCTGTCCAGTATAGGTCTGTCAAGCACAAGGCCAGCTGTCGAGCACGAGACCCACTGTCAGGCTTGTAAAGCCAGAAATAAAGTAGGCACAATGGCTAGTAAGTAGGCATATAGCCTGTAGAACAATCATACCAGACATATATTGTCAGTTCATGATTTTCTTGGTAGGCAGTACTGCTATCTGTAGTCCCTAATTGGCATACCAATTCATCCAAACTAAATAAATAAGTCTATGTATACTATGGGCAATTAAACATTTTTAATTATTTTAGCACTATCCACTGTTACTATTTTCTAGTACTGTTCATTGGTACCATTAATTTCATAGTAATAGGACATTAGTCCCAATTTACATATTCATATCATTTTTAATATTTAATTATCCTTATGAGTATTTTAATTATCATATATAGCATTTTTCCCATGAACCTTTCTTTAGGTTCATGTTGATGTGTTATCTTTATCTAGGAATTTGACTAGGTTAGGATGTCTATTTAGTCACACTTCCTTCATAATAAATACTCCTCTATGTTTAAACTTGAATTTTAATTTTTGAATCACTGAATTTGGGTTTATAGAACTCAAGTTATGGTTAAAATACCATAACTGGTCCCTTTGCCTCTAAGTTGTCCAAAATTTACAATTTCTAGTCAATAAACTTTGACCAGTCATTTGATCATTTTATGGTCATTTTTAGACTTAGGTTCCTTCACAAGATATGTTCCTCTATGTCTTAGGGACTCCCAGGTACAATTTCATAAATTTCCAAGCTTGGTATAGTGAGTTATAGTCAATGTATTAACCTAGACTCTCAGTCCTATAAGTGCAATAACCAACTCAGGGCAGTATGATTGACCCTCTTTTTAGGGTCTTTACACTTAGAATTTGGCAAAGGTGTTTAAATCAATGTTGTATCCTTAAGTATCATGTTTCTAGATCATTTTGGCACATCTCAAATGGAATTTCTTTGTGGGAGTTATGGCCAAATGAACACACGGGTATCAAATGGCATTCTGGGTTCAACTTAACATTTTTCAGATTTCAATTCCTAATTTTGACTAATATTTTCCCTAGGATGCAATGGTTTCTAGAGCTTGGTCAAAACATAAAAATTGTTGTGCTATGTCTTATAAAACTTTTGGCACTAGTTTCACTCAATTTGAAGCTTTGGAGGCCAAGTTATGGCATTTTTGCCAAAACTACTCAAGAATACCAAAGGAACAGTATTTTGGACAATTTCTTGATTGGCAGTTTTAGTGACCTGACTTTTGCTAACAATTTGAATTGGTTAAAGGCAAAACTGGGTCAAGTGGTCTTCATGAAAAGTGTAGCCCTATGTCTAATCTTTCTATTGATGTAAATTTTAGGTCATTTGGACCACTATAGAGAGAATTATGACCAAATGAACACGTACTGTTCATTTGGTCATTTTCTGGGATGGCAGTTTTAGTGACCCAAATTATGCTAACAATTTGAATTAGTTAAAGGAAAAACTGGGCCAAGTGGCCTTCATGAAAAGGGTAGCCCTATGTCTTAAGTTTCCATTAATGTAAATTTTAGGTCATTTGGACTAGTATAGAGAGAGTTATGACCAAATGAACACGTACTGTTCATTTGGTCATTTTCTGGGTTGGCAGTTTTAGTGACCCAACTTATGCTAACAATTTGAATTGGTTAAAGGCAGAACTGGGTCAAGTGGCCTTTATGAAAAGTGTAGCCCTATGTCTTAAGTTTCCATTAATGTAAATTTTAGGTCATTTGGACCAGTATAGAGAGAGTTATGACCAAATGAACACGTACTGATAATTTGGTCATTTTCTAGGTTGGCAGTTTTAGTGACCCAGATTATGCTAACAATTTGAATTGGTTAAAGGCAAAACTGGGTCAAGTGGCCTTCATGAAAAGTGTAGCCCTATGTCTAAGCTTTTCATTGATGTAAATTTTAGGTCATTTGGACCAGTATAGAGAGAGTTATGACCAAATGAACATGTACTGTTCATTTGGTCATTTTCTAGATTGGCAGTGTTTGGTCATCCGGGTTTGGGCAGAGAATTGGTTATGATTTTAGCAAAATTTGGGCATGGTGTCCACATGAAAAATGGGCCATTTTGAGTCTATTTTCACCTCCAATTGGCCTGATACCAATTGGAGTCACACATTTTCAGTTATGGGTCAATAAACCCACTGGACTCATTAAGTCCAAACCTGTAGAAAATTGAACACTCCCAATATCTCAATTCCTTCAACTTCCTTACTTCAATTTGCATGCAATACACTTCTATAAGCAACAATCTCAACTCAATAGGTCAATTTGAACATTTACACCAAATCCTCAAGCATTTACACAAACTCTAGTTTTCAAAGTTTTAAATTTTTACAAACACTACACAATCAAACACCCAAACATTTTAACTCATCACACATTCTCATGGAACCATTTTTCATCACTTAAAAGCAACAAACTTCAAGTTCCATGGCTACCAAAAATTCAAGGGTTCTTTCCTCAATATTTTCTTTTTGTTTTAATGATATTTATGCTTGGCTAAACATGCTTTTCATGTTTAATAAAGAGAAAAAGAGGGATTAGTGCACTAACCTTACTTGAGCTTCCCTAACTTCAATTTTCTTGCTTCCAATGGGTGTCTATAGCTTCCTTAGGGTGTGGGGAGTATTTTTTGTGAAGTGGGCTATGGGTTTTAGTGTGTAGAAGCTTGGGAAATCAAGCTTGGAAGCTTGATAACAATGGAGAAAATGAGGGAAAGAGAGAGAGAAGAAATGGAGGAAGAAGATTGAAGTGGGTGGGAGTTTGTCCTCTAGTGCCTATTTATAATTTTTTTTTGAATTTTCCTAAGCTTTTTCTTTTCTTTTCTTTTCTTTTCCTTTCTTTTCTTTTCTTTTATTTTCTCTTCTCATTTTCCTAATCTATTTCATAAATTTTAATTAATGTTAATTATTTTATTCTCTAAATTTTTTTTCTCAAAATTTTTCCTATATTTTTTTAATATTTATTTCATTAATTTATGCCTCCTCACTATAGTTAAGTGTAGTTCCAGATATCCTGACTGTCCGAACAAACATTAGTCGTCGGAACAGTAAAATGTACGGACTACCTACAGTGAGGGCGTTACACCTTTAACTAAGTTGATATAGAAGAATATGAAATTTCAGTAGTCTGAGGCTTGTGAAAAAAATTTTCAGGAGCTTAAGACTCGTTTAACTACAGCACCAGTGTTAGCCCTTCCGTCTGGATCAAGGGGTTAGGCAGTATATTGTGATGCTTCTAGGATTGGTTTAGGATGTGTTTTGATGCAGCATGGATGGGTTATTGCATATGCTTCTCGTCAGTTGAAAAGGCACGAGCACAATTATCCAACTCATGATTTGGAAATGGCTGCAGTAATTTTTGCTTTAAAAATCTAGAGGCACTATCTGTATGGTGAGACTTGTGAAATCTTCACTGACCATAAAAGTCTCAAATATATCTTTGACCAACGTGATCTTAATCTTAGGCAAAGGAGATGGGTAGAATTGTTGAAGGATTATGATTGCACCATATAGTATCATCCTAGAAAAGCTAATGTGGTGGCTGATGCTCTAAGTAGGAAGTCTTCTGGTAGTTTAGCCCATATATCTACCAAGAGGAGGCCTCTGATTGGTGAATTATATGAGTTGCTAGATCAGGGAGTAGAGTTTGAAATCGTAGCTGGATCATTCTTAGCACATTTTCGAGTTAGGCCTATCTTGATTGATCAAATTAAGGCTACTCAGAAGAGGAATTCTCAGTTGTGCGAGATTATAGATAATATTCATCAAGGCCAAGCTCAAGGGTTCATGTTAAATGATGATGGAGTTCTTTGTTATGGCACTAAACTTTGTGTTCCCAATGTTGATGAGTTGAGAAGAGAAATCATGGAGGAGGCACACCATTCTGCTTACACAATACACCCAGGTTCAACTAAGATGTACCGTGATTTAAGGGAGCATTATTGGTGGGGTGGCATGAAGAGGGACGTTGCAGACTTTGTTGCTAAATGTTTGACTTGTTAACAGGTTAAGGTAGAACATCAGAGACCATCTGGGTTACTTCAGTCGTTGCCTATTCCCGAGTGGAAGTGGGAGCATATTGCCATGGACTTTGTTGTGGGTCTACCTAGTAAACGAGGTGGTTACAATGCAATCTGGGTGATAGTGGACAAATTGATAAAATCTGCTCATTTTCTTCCTGTGAAGACTACATATGACTTTGCTAAACCTACACAATTGTATATAAACAAGATTGTTAGTCTTCATGGTGTTACAGTTTCCATTGTCTCTGATCGTGGTACTCAATTTACTTCTCAATTTTGGAAGAAATTCTAAGAAGCTTTAGGAACATGAGTAGACTTTAGTACTACTTTTCACTCTCAGACGGATGGACAGTAAAAAAGGACCATACAGACATTAGAGGACATGCTTCGTGCATGCATTATGGATTTTGGTGGCTGTTGGGATTATCATTTGCCTTTAGTGGAGTTTGCTTATAATAATAGTTATCAGGCAAGTATAAAGATGGCTCCATATGAGGCATTATATGGTTGAAAGTGTAGGTCACCGATTTGTTGGGATGAAGTTGGAGAAAGAAGGCTTACTAGACCAGAGTTGATACAATTAACATCAGAGAAGGTTCAACTAATTTGTGATCTACTTTTGACTGCTCAAAGTTGACAAAGAAGTTATGCTGACCCTAAGCGTAAAGATGTAGAGTTTATGGTTAGTGATCATGTATTTTTAAGAGTTTCACCTATGAAAGGAATCATGAGGTTTGGGAAAAAGGGGAAGTTTAGTCCTCGTTTTGTTGGTCCATTTGAAAATTTGGAGAGAATTGGAGCAGTTGCTTACCGTTTAGCCCTTCCACCTAATTTTGCACATGTACATCGAGTTTTCCATATCTCTATGCTTAGAAAGTATGTCCCAGATCCATCTCATGTTTTGCAGCCTTAGACCATACAATTTAGGGATGATATGTCATATGAGAAGCAACCAGTAAAGATTTTAGATCGATAAATTAGCAAACTCCGGTCTAGGGAAGTGGCTTTGGTCAAAGTCTTATGGCATAATCACACAAGTAGTGAGGACACATGGGAGCCAAAATCTGAAATGCAAGCCAAATATCCTCACTTATTTGATTCTTCAGGTTAGAATTTTGTCTGTTTAAATTCGGGGACCGAATTTCTTTTAAAGGGGGAAGTATGTGGGAACCCAGTATTTATCTATTTATTTATTTTAATTATCTAACAATAATTTAAAATATTAATATAAAAAAAAAATAAAATAAGATAAAGAATATTTTTTTGGATGGCCTGTTCATATATATATATTATTTTTTGAAATTAAATATATATATGTAATATGAATAATCTAATTCAATAATAACTCTTATCCCATTCTACATCTAATAGAATTGTTAAAATATATATACCCTAATCATTTCTTCTGCTAAACTTTGCTCTCAAAACCTATTTGTCACCTCCTTTTTCTATCAAATACTCTCAACAGATATTTTCATCATCTTTTATTTATTGTTATATATATATATATATATATATATATATATATATATATATATATATATATATATATATATATATAAATTTACGATTTATAATTTGATGTGCGCAGAGAATCCCTAAATTTTTACTTCTCTATTCATCACTTTCAATTCTATTTTCAAAGTAAAAATTCTCATTTTTTATTCAATAATTGGTGAATTTGATTTTATTTTCTTTCCTTGATTTGTTACAACTACTCTAAAAATTCTTTTTTTTTCTTTTTTAATAATTGATATTGAATTGGGTTGATCACAAGTATTGTGAGATAATAACCTTGAATTTAGATTATATATATATAGATATATAAAAGAGAGAGAGTTTTGTCTGGGTCGTTTCTTCATCTACGTTCACCGAGACCGTCCCTGCTCATCCAACTGAATTCAATGTATATATATATATATATATTATCTTATTTTATTGTTATTTAATATTTTTCTTTTGTATTTTGGGTGTGTAGGAGATTCGAATATTCAATCTGTCAGTGATGCATACATTTTGCATAGTCATTTAGGTCTAATTTCATAGCCATTTTATTTTATTATTGGTCATTTTTAGCCAATTTCATTAGTTATTTAGTTAGTTTTTCATAATTGTCAATTTTGCATTAATTTGTAATTTTTACTTTGTTTTGTAGGAAAAATGGTGTTTTTGAAGGACTGAAGAGAATTTTTGCCATTGAGGAGTGACTTCTACAGCCAAAGATGTCAAAAACAAGTTTTCAAGCTGAAATATGCATTGACCAAATTGTGCATAACTTGCCGCATAAGCTATGCAGATCTGCATAAGGAGAAAATCACTGTTCCAATACCTGCCGAATGGTGCATAAGGAGAGTGCATGGCTTATGCAGATTCACAACTCCCTTATGCACTCTCACGGAATTGTGCATAACCTATGCGCCAAGTCATGCAGTTTCGCATAAGTGAACCAGAATAAATAAAATCGCATAAGAGACTGCATAACTTATGCAGTCCACTTATGCAGTCCCACAAAGGATTCATTAATGAGCTGGCAGAAGATTCCCTCAGAAAATCCCTCCTTAAATACACCATTTTAGGGCTCCATGTCAGAAAATGCTATAAATAGCCCCATTTCCCATTTTAGAGAGAAAAAAAAAAGAGGAGAGCAGAAAAGGAAAGGAAGAAGAGGAAAGGCAGCAGCTGAAGAGTCACATTCACCTTCCACACCATTTCCAATCAGATTTGGAGATTTCTTTCTTTTCTTACATTTTTCCTACATTTCTAGTGTTTAGTTTCTTGTTTCCTAGCTTAGATTAAAGCTTTATTTCCATTTAAACTAAGGATATCTTGTAAACATTATGGGTAGTGAGTAGTTTTATTTGATTCTGGAGTAAGGGTTATAATATTTGAGATATTTTGTGGATTTTGATTGGGTAATCCATATTTTGTGGTCTTAATGAGTTTTATTCATTTCTTGTGTGCTTAATGACATGCTTAATGTAGGATCCCATTAAGTGATGTTCTTAATCCATGGTTGAGGCACCGAAAGGAGAAGACCTTGTGATAGATAATCAAGGAATTGGACTTAATTAACTTAGATCTAGAAATAGACTAAGGATTAAGAGGATTTATAGATTAATTAAGGAACTTAATGGGTCTTAATTAACTCTAACTCCACGAAAGTAGGATTAGATTGATTAAGGCACTCTTTGTCTCACTCAAAAGGGTATTCAAAGGATTTAAGAATTAATCTCCTTAAAACCCGTAAGTTCCACAAGATTGGATAACCAATTTAAAATCCCAAAATAGTTCGAATATGAAACCCCAAACTCCGGAATCACCTTTTTATAATTGTTAATTTCTAATCAAATTTAATTGCTTGCCATTTTAAATATTGCCATATTTGAACTTGCTTATTTCAATTTGATGCAATTTTAGTTTAATTAATACATTATTGGATAGATTATTAATTTTGCACATATAAATTTCATACTCCAATACCCATCAATTTATTGCTTTAATTTCAAAATTATTTTAATTTAGTCAACTTTTTATATCAAAAATTCAATCATTAACACAACTCCTCGTGGGAACGATATCTTTTCTATATTACTTGTACGACCCGTGCACTTGCGGTTGGGCCACATCAAGTTTTTGGCGCCGTTGTCGGGGAGTTGTTTGTTTAAGATTGAATTCTTGATTATTTTAGTTGTTTATAGTTTTATTTTTATTATCTTTTCATTTTGTGTTTGTTTGTGTTCTTTTTCAGGTACTTTTAATCTTTTATGAGAAGAGCTAAAAGCACAAGTGACACATCCTTATTGTTCAATCCTGAAATTGAGAAATTTTGTAAAGCCAACAAGAAAGAAACCAGAAGAAGAAAAGAAACATTGAGAGAAACTGAATTAGAAGCAGACATGGCTGATGAAAGAATCAGAATTGGTGGCGGTAATGTTAGAAATGATCGAAACAATGAAAATGCAGCCCAAGGTGAAGAGATTATAAATGCTAATGTGCCTAGGGGAAGTATGATGGATCATGCTTTTCCTTGTTTTGATGACTTGAGAGAGAGCATAGCAAGACCAAGAATTGATGCAAATAGTTACAAGATGGATTTTGGAGTTCTTCAAATGATTCGGAATTCTCAATTCGGAGGACATCCTTCTGAAAATCCACACACACATCTGAAGAAGTTTGCTATGATTTGTGATATGCAAAAACAACCTGGAGTGTCTGATGATGCAGTAAGATTGAAGCTATTCCCATTCTCTTTGAAAGATAAAGCATTGGATTGGCTTGATTCTTTACCTCACAACTCCATCACAAATTGGGAGCAACTCACTGATGCATTTCTTGCACAATATTTTCCACCTGGAAAAACTCAAGAATTGAGGAACCAAATGACAGTTTTCAGACCAAGAGAAGATGAAACTCTTTATGAGTCATGGATGAGATGGAAGGAATTAGAGAGACAATGCCCACATCATGCCATTCCAAAATGGATGATAAACCAGAATTTTTATACAAATGTCACTCCTGCAATCAGAGGGATTATTGATGCTCAAACAGGAGGAGAATTTATTATGAAGTATGAAGATGAAGCTTATGAGCTACTGGAGAAAATTGCAAAGAATACTCATCTTTGGAGTAGTCCAAGAGGACCAGCTCCAACTCAAAAGAGACAAGCTGCTGAAATGTATGATCTTGATCCATTCAATATGATTAATGCAAAGTTTGATGCACTTACAAATGTCTTGGCTAAGAAGATGGAAGATTTAAGTATGTTGGTTAGTTCATCATCATCATCTGGAAGTTCACAACAAGTTGCTTATGCAGAGGGAACTACCAGCTGTGGAGTAGACTATGGAGAGCAAGCAGCATATGTTGGTAATTATGGAAACAAACAAATGGGGAATCCTTACTCTCAAACTTATAATCCAAATTGGAGGAATCATCCCAACTTCTCGTGGGGAAATCTGCAAAGTCAAGTTCCAAATCAGAATTTTCAACCACAACAGCAACAAGGAATTCCATATCAGCAAAATAGGCAACCATTGCCTAATTTTCAGCAAAAAAATATGAATCCTCCACCAAAACAGCAAGAACAAAGTTCCAACACTGAAGCTTTATTACAACAGATTCTTGCTAACCAAACTAAGCATGATGAGGAGATGAGAGAGATGAAAGCAAGGCTAGAATAGATGCAAACACATAACAGAATACTGGAAAATCAAATTGCACAACAAGCATCTTCCTCAAGTACCAAGTCTTTTGGAAAGCTTCCAAGTCAACCAGAAAACCCAAGAGAGCAATGTCAAGCTATTACTTTAAGAAGTGGGAAAGTTGAAAATAATGAGAAGAGTGAAAAAAATGAGAAAAGTGAAAATAGTGAGAGGAGAGAAAATGAGAAAGAAATTGATGAGAATGAAAAACAAGAAAGTGAAAAACAAGAGAGTACAGAAAAATGTAAAGAGAAAATTGAAGAGAAGGAAAAGAAGTATATACCTCCAGAGCCTTACAAGCCACAACTTCCCTTTCCACAGAGATTTCACAAAGCCAAGCTTGATAAGCAATTTGGGAAGTTCTTAGAGGTTTTGAAGAAGCTATACATAAATGTGCCTTTTGTTGATGCTCTTTCACAAATGCCCTCTTATGCAAAATTCTTGAAAGAAATTCTCTCAAACAAAAGGAAACTTGAAGACCATGAAACTGTAGCTTTGACAGAAGAATGTAGTGCTATCCTCCAAAGGAAACTTCCTCCAAAGCTCAAGGACCCAGGGAGTTTCTCAATTCCATGCCACATTGGGGAATCATGTTCTACAAAAGCTCTATGTGATTTAGGGGCTAGTGTTAGCCTCATGCCCCTCTCTATTTATGAGAAGCTCAATATGGGAGATTTAAAACCAACCCACATTTTCTTCAGTTAGCTGACAGATCAATTAAGTATCCTGAAGGGATTTTGGAGAATGTACCTCTAAAGGTTGGGAAGTTCTATATACCTGTCGACTTTGTCATCTTGGACATGGAAGAGGATTCTAATATCCCAATTATCTTGGGAAGACCCTTTCTAGCTACAGCAGGAGCATTGATTGATGTTAAGGGAGAAAAATTGACTCTTAGAGTTGGTGAAGATCAATTGGTTTTCAACATTAATAACTCTATGAAGAAGCATCATTCTGAAGCTGATACTTGCTAGAGAATTGATATTATTGATGAGCTGGTTGAAGAACATTTCAGAAAGAAATATCCAGAAGATCCACTTGAAAATTGTTTGGTTCATGGAGGAGGCATAGACTATGACAACCCTCATGTGGCTGCATATGCTCAACATTTAGAGGGTAGTCCACCATTCATTTCTGCTTCAGTTTTTCAACTCACACAAAAGGAAAAAGTCGAATCTAAGCAACCATCATTTAAGGAAGAAGATGCACCTAAGGTAGAACTTAAGCAACTTCCTTCTCAGCTCAGGTATGAATTTCTTGGCACTAATAACACTTATCCAGTAATTGTAAATGCAAACTTGAGTACCTTAGAGGCTGATAAGTTGTTAAAAGTGTTGAGGCAATTTAGGAAAGTTTTAGGGTACACCATAGATGACATTAAGGGAATAAGCCCACACTTTTGCATGCATAGAATTATTTTGGAAGAAAATTGTAAGCCATCTATTGAACATCAGAGGAGGTTGAACCCAAATATGAAAGAAGTTGTTAAAAAGGAAATTTTGAAGTTGCTTGATGTAGGGATCATATACCCTATCTCAGACAGTACTTGGGTGAGCCCAGTACATGTTGTCCCAAAAAAAGGTGGAATGACAGTGGTCAAAAATGAAAATAATGAATTAATTCCCACCAGAACAGTGACTAGTTGGCGAATGTGCATAGATTACAGAAAACTAAATGTTGCCACTAGAAAAGATCATTTTCCACTTCCCTTCATTGATCAGATGTTAGAAAGACTGGCTAGGCATTCTTATTTTTGCTATTTAGATGGATACTCAGGTTTTTTTCAAATCCCTATCCATCCAAATGATCAAGAGAAAACCACTTTTACTTGTCCATATGGAACCTTTGCTTATAGGCGGATGCCATTTGGGTTGTGTAATGCACCAGCTACTTTCCAAAGGTGCATGATGGCAATCTTCTCAGATTTCATTGAAAATATAATGGAGGTTTTTATGGATGACTTTTCTATTTATGGATCTTCATTTGACATATGCTTGGCTAACCTTTCTAAAGTGTTGCAGCGATGTGCAGATACTGACCTTGTGTTAAACTGGGAAAAGTGTCATTTCATGGTTCAGGAAGGGATAGTGCTTGGACATCTGGTGTCTAACAGAGGAATAGAGGTTGATAAAGCCAAGGTTGAAGTGATAGAGAAGATGGCTCCTCCTACCAATGTCAAGGGAATTCGAAGTTTTCTAGGACATGCCGGGTTCTACAGACGCTTTATCAAGGATTTTTCTAGAATAGCCAAACCTTTGTCTAATTTGTTAAGTAATGACACACCATTTGTATTTGACCAAGAGTGTTTGGATGCCTTTTGCAGGTTAAAGCAAGCTTTATCACTACACCAATCATGTAACCACCTGATTGGAGCCTACCTTTTGAAATCATGTGTGATGCTAGCAACTATGCAATTGGAGCTGTTCTTGGTCAAAGAAAGGACAAAAAGGCTTATGCTATTTACTATGCTAGTAGAACACTGGATGAAGCTCAAACAAATTATGCAACAACTGAAAAAGAATTTTTAGCAATTGTCTTTGCATTGGAAAAGTTCAGACCTTACATTATTGACTCAAAGATGGTTATATTTTCAGATCATGAAGCCATCAGGTATTTACTCCGTAAAAAGGAGGCTAAACCTAGGCTCATTAGGTGGATTCTGATGCTACAAGAGTTTGATTTGGAGATTAGAGATAAGAAGGGAGCTGAAAATGTAGTAGCTGATAATCTGAGTAGGCTGAAATTTGATGATGAAGAAATGGATGAAGTCCCTATTGATGAGTTTTTCTTGGATGAACAACTTTTCTCTCTTGTTGCTAAATTACCTTGGTATACAGACTTTGTGAATTATCTATCTTGTGGAGTTTTACCTCTAGGAATGACATGGCAACAAAAGAAAAAGTTTTTACATGAGGTAAAATTTTATAGATGGGATGATCCTTTACTCTTTAGGAGATGTTGTGATGGTTTAATAAGGAGATGTATTCCTGATGAGGAAACACAGAGTATTATGCATCATTGCCATGCTTCTGATTATGGAGGACATTTTGGAATCTCTAAAACAGCTAGTAAAATTTTGCAAGCTGGTTTCTTTTGGCCAAATCTTTTTAAGGATGTAAGGAAATTTGTGTTGGAATGTGATAAATGTCAAAGGAGTGGAAATTTGTCAAAAAGATATCAAATGCCCCTAAATGATATTCTTGAAGTGGAATTATTTGATGTCTGGGGAATAGATTTTATGGGGCCATTTCCTCCTTCATATGGTAATAAATACATTCTAGTTGGAGTTGACTATGTGTCAAAGTGGGTGGAAGCTATTGCAACTCCAACTAATGATGCTAGAGTGGTAGTGAAATTCTTGAAGAAATTTGTCTTGAGTAGATTTGGAGCTCCTAGGGCTGTAATTAGTGATGGGGGTTCACATTTTTGTAATAAGCAATTTGAGAGCTTAATGAGGAAGTATGGTGTAGTGCACAAGATGGCTACCCCATACCACCCTCAAACTTCAGGACAAGTTGAAATTTCTAACAGAGAACTAAAGCATATCTTAGAGAAAACAGTGAGCAATTCTCGGAAAGATTGGTCTATCAAACTAGATGATGCTTTATGGGCATATAGGACTGCTTACAAAACCCCTATAGGAACTACTCCTTTTAGGTTGGTGTATGGTAAGTTTTGTCATTTACCTGTGGAGCTAGAGCATAGAGCATATTGGGCCATTCAGACCTTGAATTTTGATCTTAAGCAAGCTGGTGAGAAAAGGTTATTACAACTTAATGAGCTTGAAGAATTGAGGATGGATGCTTATGAAAGTGCCCGTATTTACAAAGAAAGAACTAAAGTTTGGCATGATAGGCATCTTAGAAAAAAGGAATTCAAAGAAGGTGATTCAGTTTTGTTGTTCAACTCAAGATTGAAATTGTTCCCTGGAAAACTTAAATCAAGGTGGACTGGTCCATATAGAGTTTCTAAGGTTTTCCCTTATGGAGCAATTGAAATTTGGAGTGAAAAATCTGGGAATTTTAAGGTCAATGGGCATAGATTGAAACATTACATAACTGGAGACCCAATAAAAGGAGCAAGCTGTTATAAGCTCTCCAATCCCTCACCTCTTTTCAGTGAAATGCATGAAGAGTCCAGCTAAGGACTATAAATTAACCCTCTTGGGAGGCTTCCCAAGCTCTTTTATTTTCCTTTTTGTTGATTTACTTTTATTTTCATTGCTTTTGCTTTTATCTTAAATCTCCCCAAATTCAATTTTTGACATTGTTGAATCTTGTCCCTTGTAGATGTATTTCAATGGAGGAAGGTTGGTGAACTGCTGGGGAGTAACCCTTAACCTGAAATTATGATCTTTAAATCTCCTACAAATTGATTGATTTTTGCTGCATAACCTGTGCAGGTCTGCTACCTGGTTTATGCAGAGGAAAATGACATTTTGCAGTAAGGAAGGGTCTGCAGCAGATTACTTATGTTCTTGGTGAGGTTGGGTGTGTAACTTTTAAGTATTTGTGCTTTTAATGTTAATATGGTGGTAAGTGGGTCATCTTTGTAGTTTTGACCCTATTTGGGTTGTGAGATTCAAGGTGGACATATTGCATTTTCTTGGCATAATTTGGAGAGTTCATTTCTCATTTGTGGAAAAATGCAACTTTATGCAGATTTTATTGAGTTTTATGTGTTAAATGTTGATTTGCAGAATTTGAGTCAAAATGGCATGGTTCACAAAGGCTTTTATGCAGGATTCACTTCTACAAGCTTGTGTGATTCAATTTTGATGGATTTTGTATATATTGATGTGTTTTTTATGACAATTTCTCATGATTTATGCTTCATAGAATTATATTTCTTCATTCTAGGGTATTTTTCACACTTGCAAATCATTTTCAATTGTTCTCTCAATCTTGTTGAATTGTGCATAAGTAACTGCATAGCTTATGCAATCCTGCATAACCAAAATTCTTGCCATTTTTCACCTCTGTTGCAAACTGCATAAGGTAGTGCATAGCTTATGTAACTCTGCATAGCCTCATTTTGTCAAATTTCATACATACCGAGACTTGCATAAGTGTGTGCATAACTTATGCATATTTGCATGACTTCAAATCCTACATTTTCTCTCTCCACCGAAATCTGCATAAGGGGAGTGCATGACCTATGCACTACCGCATGACCGAACTCTCCAAAAATCAAAACCTGCTGAGAGGTGCATAAGCAGGGTGCATAACTTATGCACTTCTGCATGACTTCCAATCTTGCATTTTCTCTCTCTGCCGAAATCTGCATAAGGAGAGCGCATAGCCTATGCACTTCCGCATGACCAAAAACTCTGAATTCCAAAACTTGCCGAGAGGTGCATAAGCAAGGTGCATAGCCTATGCACTTCTGCATTACCTCACATTCTGAACTCCAAAACTTGCCGAGAGGTGCATAAGCTATGCACATTCACTTTCCCCTTATGCATTTTTATATAAGTCCAGTTTAAAACTTCTTTTTGGCAAATTTTTTCCCACCTCCACCTCCCGATATCCCTGCTCACTCCTTTTTCCCCCCACGACCTTTATTCCGGCATAACTCCTCCTCTTCCCTTCTTCTCCACTCGTATTTTCGCTGGGTAAACCCTAATTTCTCCCTGCATTTTTCATTTCCGCCCTCATCTCCTCCATCCTCACTATCGGGAACCAATGGAGTCGCCTCCCCATTCCCCTCCTACATCTCCTCTCGAAGTTTCGGCCCTGTCAATGCGACCTCCCAATCCCGATTCCCCTCCGCAAGAAACACCTCCACCACCTCCCAAAGCCACCTACAAGCAGAAAATTAGGTCAAAATCTACGCGACCCATTGCTTCTGTACCTCCTCTATCAAAGCGTAAAGAACCACCCACCCCATTTTCAGAACCACCACCCAAAAACCCCAAAACTTCAACCTCCACACAAGCCAAATCACCCTCTTCCAGCAAAAAGCAAATGTCAGCAGCCTCACTAGTATCAAAACTACCTTGGCCTCTTCCTGATGCAGTTCAAAAGGCAGCCTTTAAGAGACTTAAGGAAAGGAGGGTGCAACCCACTAGGTATATTTCTGTAGATTCTCTACAGTCACTTGGTTTATTTGATAATGTGGTTGCCTACCTTGATGGTATGGGTTGGATGGAATTCGTGCATAAGCAAGAGATAGTTTATCCAGCTTTAGTTTTGGAATTTATTTCCTCATTCTCTGCCACCCTGAAATTGCATGATGTAGATTTTAACCCAACTATGAAATTTAGATGTTTGGGGCAAAATAGAGAGTTATCATTGGATCAATTTCATAGCATTCTTGGTTTTGCAATTGATGGGCTATTTAGAGTGCCATATAAAGGGTAGAAGTAGCAAATAAAGGTATTTGGAATGCTGCTCAATTTTGGAGAATTATCACAAACCAACCTCAGACTTTTTCTGCTGGCAAATCAAAAACCTCTCAAATACTAGACCCTGCACTTAGGTTTATTCATAGGCTCATTGCTAGCACTATCTTGGGCAGAGGGACTAGTTCTAGTGCTGTTGGGAAATCTGAGTTATTCATGCTATGGTGTGCTTTTCACAAGGTTAAGGTTTCTCCTGGTTATTTCTTTTGTGAGCATGTGTTGCATATTGTTACTAAATCCATAGGTGACATTGTTTTGGGTGGGCTCATAACTATCATAGCCAAGCATTTTGGTTTTAATCCTGAAGAGCACCCAATACTAGCACTTGTAGACACCTTATATTTTGATGCTACACACCTATCCAAAACAGGATTCAACCTGCCACATTCTGACATTGCACAACCAGCAACAGAAACTGAACCCATTGCACAACCAGAAGCCCAACCTGTCCCATCAGTCCCACAGCACTCTACTGAACCTGCCCCACCCTCTCAACCTGCACAGGACACCCCAGCAGCTTCTACACAGCCCACACCTCCTACAGTTGAACCCTCCTCATCCACAGCCCCTCCTGCATTCAACACTAAAGCCTTATTCACCTATCTTGAAAGGCTTAGTGATGATATATATTTTGTGGATAGGAAGCTTGACACTGGTCTTGATACCCTCAAGGATCGTCATGATCACCAATTTGACCTTGTCATGGAAACCAGAGACAAGCAGAAAGAATTGAAGGAGATGATGAAGCAGCTCATGATCTTTCTGGGAATGCCACCTCCACCTCCATCCCCTCCTCCAGCACCATCATTTCGACAGCAACCAGCAGCTACCAGCCCCTTAGCAACATCTTTGGATAAGGGCAAAACAATAGAACTAGATTAGTTTCTGTTTTACTTTTGTTCAAACTTGTAGGACTTTTTCTTTGTAAATATGTTCAAACAATTGTAGTTTGTTTTGAATTATGTTTGTTTGTTTTGAATTAGTTTGTTTTGAATTCTGTTTTTCTTAAAGTTTTATTGGATAGTTATTACATTAGTTTTCTTTGATTTTTATTGCACTTATTGCCCTTTTGTGCATATTTGTCCATACTCTGTATATATTTGCATGCTTTTACTGCTGGTTGTACATTTTCCCTTGCTCATCATCATGCAGCAGCTTTTGAATATACTGCACAAGCTGTGAATCCCCTATGCAAATATTTTGCATAGCCTGTGCAGTCCTTATTGCCACTCATGCAGAACCGCACAGCTTATGCACCTTCCTTATGCACTTGTTCTGGACAGCACTTTACTCTGCATAACCAGTGCAGCTTCTTATGCATCCCTTTATATCTTGAATTCTCCTCTACTCCATACCAGGTAACTCTTTCTTTTTGCTCTTAATTTTCACAATTCCTAGTAATTACTATTTGCTTTGAATTTTGATAATGCACTGCTTGAGACATTGAGGACAATGTCCAATTTGAGTTTGGGGGTGCACATTTTGATTTTTGCTTCATTTTGCACATATTGAGTATAGGAACATCTCATCCCATTCCATTTGCATATACTGTAAATATTTTACATATACATCCTTACATACATACACATACAACATTTACACACACATTATACATCACTTAGAAATTGTACATATTGCACACAAATAGATTCCCTCCATTTAGTTAATGCATTACTCATTTTTAGGAATCATGCATCATACATTTAAATCTTTTGCCAAATCCCTTGAGTATTGAAAAGCTACCTATAAGAGTGTTTTGACTTACCTTTAGTTGGGTTTGTGGATTGAAAGTTTCCAAAGAGGTGCAAGGTTTTGAAATGTCTATCCCTTGCCTATATCTTCTTAGCCAAAAAGCCACCTAACTAGTCATTTAGAGATGGAAGTGTTTAGAGGGAGTTATTGGATATAAGGTAGTCAAATGATGTCTCACCAATCCTAGAACAAATTTTCTAAACCTTTCAAGGCGAAATACCAGCTTGTACTTGAAAAGAGAGATGATTAGGCATTCTTTGATTTAAACCTTCTCATTTTAAACCTTTGGCCCTTTTTCCTAATTAAAATTGACACTTGCAAACCCCTTTGAGCTTTTTTATTCCTAATTTTTCTTGAAATCCTTATTGTTACCTAGCCAATGAACCAAACACTCCAACCCTTTTCATGAGAATAATTATTTATAACATTAGGTACATAAAAAAAAAAGAGAGAAAAGAAAAAAAATGCAATAAAAGGGAGAAGAAATGCTTGTCACCTTGTAAAAGTGCTAGTATATGTGCTTTTCACCATTGTCATTCAAAATGAAAGAAATCCATCCAAAGTATTAAAAGAAATGAGTTTGGGGGTGGCAAATTTTAGGGACAATCATAAAAAAAAAAATGCAAAATACAAGTTTAAAGAATCAAATGTCCCTCCATTTTTATGTGTTTTGTAAACTATGCTAGCACTTGACAATCCTCATAGTGTATTTCTCTCCCCCTTATATATAAAAAAAGAGAAAAATATATAATAAAATAAGAAATGTACCTTATGTTGTCAAAAATTGAAAATATTCTCATGCTTTGAATCCTTTTTACCCATCTTTCTTCTTAGCCTCATTTTAAACCCCATGGCCCCATTGCATCTCTAAAAAGACCTTTGATTTCTTAATAGTACTTGCTACATTAGTGGAGATAGGAGTAGGGAATTTGCCTATGGGATTGGAGAAATTATTTATTCATTCATTTAATTCCATCATTCTATATAGAGACACTTTGCCTATTGATTGTCCTAGAATTCCTTTTGAGCATGACTTTCTCTTTTGATTGGTTGGTTTGGAGATTTTGAATGATAATTGACTTGATGGCTAAGCGGTGAAAGCTTGGATAGGCATTAGATTCTTTGCATTTTGAAGGATGGGTATATGGATATCTTTTCTATATTACTTGTACGACCCGTGCACTTGCGGTTGGGCCACATCAGTCAGTTGAAATTGTCTCTCGTTCATTGAAAATAATCATTGTCTTAGAGGTTCCAGGTGAGTAGTAATTATAGTATATGACACCGTTTTAGTCACTTTTAAAATTTCTTAGCATTAAGTTTATTATTAAATGAAATTTTAAATCAATATTTTAACAATTATTTTACATGTAATTTTTTAGAGTTTTATTTTATTATTGAATTTTATTTTAATTTTGATTAAATAATTGATTTTGTTAACTATCTCTGCATTAGAGCCATTAGGATTCAGATAACAAGCCTTTAATGTATTTATATTGATTGATATTTGACTATAAAATTTATCGATGTGTTACACTGAATTGATTTGATATTGATTTGATCTTATTGACTCTCTAAACTTATTGAAATAAACTATTGAATTACACTATCAGTTATTATTTGCTATCTGAAATTTTTTATTGATTTTGATTGATTTGTACAAATTGATTTTCTGTTTTAAATTGGTACCTGTGCCTAGTATCTATTTCTGTTATCTGGCCCCACCGTGTGGACTATCACAGTATTAGGTTGCATTGTCGAGTCATGCATCATTGTAGTTTATGGTTTGTATTAGTATCATATGCATTGATATTTATGAAGGAGGAGGAAGGTATCTAATATCTGGTAAGCGCTTACCATCTGGCCTTTGGTGATGTGGGGTATCATCACCCTGGTGCACTGTACCATAAAATTTTTATTGAATGAATTTCTTTTATATATATGTTTTATGAAATTATTTTATTAATGATTTTGACAGCATGAGCATGATTTTATTGAATAGAAAATTTATTGTGAAATTAATCAAGCATCTGCCTATTTCTATTCCGTTGTGTGCTATAATTATCATTCACTGAGCATTTAGCTCAAACCACGTTTTCTCTGTCTGTTATCTGTTTTAGATCAGTAAAATTATGCAGTTGATCCAAATATTTAGTCTATTTTCTAGAGAGGGACAATCTTTGATTTGTTCTCGTGGTATGCCTGAATTCATGTTTTCTCGAGCTAATAATTAGTTTAGTTTATTGAATAGTTTAAGTTTTATTTGAAATCTGTAGAGACTCCGCAGTTTACTTATGGGATATTTATGATGTTTATTCAGCATTTTGTTTATTTGGATTTTATCTATTTTTTAAGATTAGTAAGTGACAATATATTCATTCAAAATACTCTGATAAGGTTTGCATGATTTAAGAATACTTAAATTATACGTCGGTCACAGTTCAAAATTTTGGGTCGTGACAAATATTTATCTCAAACTATTTTACATTTTTTAATGAAAATTTAATATACTTTTTTTAAATTATGTTATAAAATTAAATAAATTGAACAAATTTATATTTTAGATTAAAAAATCATAAATTTTGAAAAATAATAAAAATTAAAAATAATCAAGGCACACTATATAATATTTGAAGAGATTCATGAATCAATATCAAAGCTCAGATTTTCTAACTTTTTTTTCTTGAAAATTTCTCACCTGTTGAATGGTTTTCAAAAAAAAAAAATATTATATATTATATAAAGATTATGTTATGCAACAGTTTTTAAGGTAGCATTTAGTATTTTAATACTACTTCTTATTTATAATATTCGGTGATATAGTATTTATATTAGTATTTGAAGGTTAAAGGAATGTTTAATTAAAAACTGCCCCTCCTAACTGGAGAAATTGACGTAGCATTTTGATTAGAATTAACAAGATTATATTATTACTTTTACATTTAACAACTAATCCAATAATTATTTTTACTGAATACATTTTATTTTAATAGCTATATAAATAGCTAACTACTAATAATTAATATCTAACAGTTAATCGTGAGCTGACAGTTATTAAAACAGCTAATATTGCCTAACAGGGACAAAATGTATAATTGAAAATTTTCATCTCTTTTTTTGTTTATTTAGTTTATATTATTAATAGAATGTTGAAAATAATTTCAAAAATAAAATCTTAAGCAAAGATTTGCTTGATTGATACTAAATCTGTTTGTTATTGAATTTTCTTATTCACATTGTATATCAAAATTTATGACTATTCCAAAACTATGATAATTTGTTTTAATTATTTTTAATCAATTTTTAAGCTAAAGAGCATGGTTTGTATTGCATTAGATTAATTTTTTGTATATTTATAAATAATAAATCTTTACAATATAACTGAAACTGCTTTTTTAAATAAAAATAACATTTACATGCTATTGGAAAAAACAGTTTGAAAAAAATTATTTTATTATTTTAGTGTTCTTATGACAAAAATTTATCAAATTTAATTTTTAATTATTTTTTAATACTTTCTAACTAATATATTTAAAAAAGTAATTTTCTCGACAACAGTTTCAACAATAACGTCAAACAGGTCCTTATTCACTAAAAATGTATTAATTAATTATGAGTTTATACTATTTTTTTATTTAATGACTTTTTAAAGATTATCACTAAATAAATTAAAATAAAATGCCTTGGCCAGATGGTTCCAGTCCCAGAAATTATCATTGGAAGATGGACGATTATTGTAATAACGGTACCGATTGCTGTCAGATTACAATACCTTCATCCCTTCAGGCTTTCGATCCAAGATTCCAGGCCATAGATGATAATCAAAGCACAGATGGTTGCAAGCTGGCATTTCTAGCAGGAACATATGAAACCAACTCATGGAGAGAAAAGGATCGCAATGTCCAGTTTCCGATGGCGCTAACTTGGAATGTCAATTCGACCCGAAGGAAAGATTATATTAGGATGATCAATTCCGGCCAATGGAAAAGTGCTTTCCCGGAAAACTTGGATTGCTCCTACGGTTCTTCTTCTTCTTTTAATGAGCTAATAATCCGTTGTTCTTGCAACCTTGGGTACGAGGGCAATCCTTCGTTGTTGTTTTACTTTTTACTGCTATAGCGTGCTTCTAATTAGTATATTTAGAGTAGATTCTCAATTCTCATGACATCTATTCGCTATCTATTTACATAATATGTTTATAACTAAAGATATTCAAAATGAATACATATTATATATCATTTACTAAGAATAATTGTTTATCAAATATCATGTGCCATTAATAAATAATTTTTTTTTTAAAAAATTAATTATTATAAAATATTTATAAAATATAAAAATAATTATTATAAAAATATTATTTGATTCTTGTTAAAAGTAAATTAAAATAATTATTATAGAATATATAAAATTACATTGATAAATTAAAAATTATTATTATAAAAAAAAAGCATGTATTATGTTAGGGTTTGAAATCTCATATACTAAAAGTGGACTTATTTGAGAATTCAACTGCTTAATTAACTGCACACATAATTTAGTTAGAATGAGAATTCTGCCAATAACTAGAATGTTATTATACTTTTTCATTCACTTATTCTTTACCATTTTAACTTTGTTATGTTAAATATTGATGAATGCAAAGATCCAAAGTTTTCGTGGTCATTGCAAGGAATAATAAAATGTGTGAATACTTCCGGATCATTTAAATGTGTACCTGATGCAACATAGATTATATTGCTGGTAAGTCTTTTTTTGTCCAATAATATCATTAATCATGTAAAGAGCTATAATATTTTCTACCATTTTTATGATCCAAAATAATTTTAAGGAAATTATTTAAGTGAATAATTCTTAAATTTGAATGGAAAGAAACAACTTACAATGAAAGAAGTTGCGATAGAGTTGGAAAGGATTCGAGCATTACCAAGTAATAAGTTAAATGTTCAACAAAATATTGAAGAGACTGAAAAAACCGTGGCTGCTAAAGTAATTATGTTGCAGATGCAGATGGATGGTGTTCCTACTTCAATTACTTGTGATTTTAATAGCTAGTGTTGAATCTGTAAGAATAGATCTTTGAACCATGGATTGCTTTATAAGAAAATAGTTGAACAATCTCTAGAACATGCAACAAGAATATTTGTTCTTGCTTTATATAACATGTAATAATATTGATTAGTAGAACCTGATGATCAAGAAGGCCATGTGTTTTTCTATCAAAGTATATGTTTCATTTTGTTTCTTAGACTAGTCCATTACTATTGCCTTCTATTTCCTCTTTTATATGAAGGTTGAAGAAACTTGAAGGAAAAAAATTATTAACCCAACACATGGATTCAAATGCAGGGATCCTAACCCATGTTCATACAACCTTAACATCTCCACTATATTTCTTTTACTAGTCTGCCATATAATCACATGAATAATATGAACTATATAAATTAGTTAACAATCTAAATGTGTACCTTATTTGCAGAAACTAATTACTCCATAAATGAATCAAAAGAGAGTCTTCTAGAATGCCAAGAGTAATGCCAATATACAATCACTTGCACACACTTCATACTTCTATATGTGATTTTCCTGTCTCACTAATAAAGACAAAATTTGGCTATTTATAAAGTCATGGCACCTTTTGGCCAATAGATGCATCACCTCATATATATAACTATAAGAGTTGCATCTCTTCATATAGTTTCATCTTTTAACCAATGTGCATGACTTTTCGATTTTTTTTTGTCACCTTTTGGTAATGCACATGACTTTTGATTTTAAGTCTAATTAATTTAGGTTGAACCACATGTCTGACCCAAACCATATTTCCAACATCTTCCACTCACACATGATAGGTCAACGCTCATTTTAAATTCTTCAAATTTCATACTTTACAAATAGATCGTGTGATAAGTACATGTTTTGTGACGCCCCTTACCCGTCTACCGTATAGCTGAGCAAGAAGTGCCACATTCGGTGCCGGAGCACCCTATATTGTCTTGTCATGTCTATTGTAAATTTTAATGTCATTTAAATCAGGTAATTTATGTGTAGAATTTTTTTTTTATATACCTTATTTCTGTGGAGACCCGGACAGATCCTTCTCTGTTTTATTAGCATCTGGTGGGTTCCACTATCACGTGTTAACATATTCATATTCATTTCACACATTTCCATATCATATTCTCTTGTATCATATCATTTACAATTATTTATGAGATCTAAAAATGAAGTATCATCTATTGCATTCATATAGAAATTCATAGATAATAAATTACAAGTTTTCATTTCAATCTCAAAGTTTAATTACAGGTCCAAAATGAAATACATCATGACTAAACATAATGAACCAAAATACTAGTCTATACATGGGCCCTACCAAAATACAAAAGACTGGTGAGGTGACTCTAGTCGATGGCAGATCTGGTCGGAACTTTGTTCGAATACTACTATAGCGGCTGCTGATCTTCAGTACCTACGCGATGGAAAACCAACGGGCTAAGCATAACGCTTAGTGGTGCATAATTTATAATATCAATAATTAAACAATTGAATTAATATCTGCAAATCATAATTTTTGGGTCTTTTACATTTTTATTTCTCTTTGGAAACAATTAACATTATTGGGATCTTTCCTGTTTACTTATTGTATATTCAGTATTAATTAATTATTATCAATGCCCAAGAAACCTATAACAAATTATAAAAGCTGGATACACGGGAGTATATGGGTTAGACAACCATATGTCTACCCAGTATACATCTGTCAGGCACGAGGCCAGCTGTCGAGCACGAGACCCGCTGTCAGGCTTGTAAAGCCAGAAATAAAGTAGGCACGATGGCCAGTAAGTAGGCATATAGCCTGTAGAACAATCATACCAGACATATATTGTCAGTTCATGATTTTCTCTGTAAGCAGTACTGCTATCTGTAGTCCCTAATTGGTATACCAATTTATCTAACTAAATAAATAAGTCTAGGTATACTATAGGCAATTAAATATTTTTAATTAAGTTAGCACTATTCACTGTTACTATTTTCTAGTACTATTAATTAGTACCATTAATTTCATATTAATAGGACATTAGTCCCAATTTACATATTCATATCATTTTTAATATTTAATTTTCCTTATGAGTATTTTAATTATCATATATAGCATTTTTTCCATGAACCTTTCTTTAGGTTCATGTTGATGTGTTATTTTTATCTAGGAATTTGACTAGGTTAGGATGTCTATTTAGTCACACTTTCTTCATAACAATTGCTCCTCTATGTTTAAACTTGAATTTCAGTTTTTGAATCACTGAATTTGGAGTTATAGAACTCAAGTTATGGTCAAAATACCATAACTGGTCCCTTTGCCTCTAAGCTGTCCAGAATTTACAATTCCTGGTCAATAAACTTTGACCAGTCATTTGATCATTTTATGGTCATTTTTAGACTTAGGTTCCTTCACAAGATATGTTCCTCTATGTCTTAGGGACTCCCAGGTGCAATTTCATAATTTTTCAAGTTTAGTATAGTGAGTTATAGTCAGTGTATTAACCTGGACTCTCAGTCCTATAAGGGCAATAACCAACTTCAGGGCAGTATGTTTGACCCTCTTTTTAGGGTCTTTACACTTAGAATTTGGCAAAGGTGTCTAAATCAATGTTGTAGCCCTAAGTGTCATGTTTCCAGATCATATTGGACATCTCAAATGGAATTTCCTAGTGGGAGTTATGGCCAAATGAACACACAGGTATCAAATGGCATTCTGGGTTCAACTTAACATTTTCTAGATTTCAATTCCTAAATTTGGCTAATATTTTCCCTAGGATGCAATGGTTTCTAGAGCTTGGTCAAAACATAAAAATTGTTGTGCTATGTCTTATAAAACTTTTGGCACTAGTTTCACTCAATTTGCAGCTTTGGAGACCAAGTTATGGCATTTTTGCCAAAACTGGTCAAGCATACCAAAGGAACAGTATTTTGGACAATTTCCGGGTTGGCAGTTTTAGTGACTCAACTTGTGCTAACAATTTGAATTGGTTAAAGGCAAAACTGGGTTAAGTGGCCTTCATGAAAAGTGTAGCCCTATGTCTAAACTTTCCATGGGTAAAAGTTTAGGTTATTTGTACCAGTATAGAGAGAGTTATGACCAAATGAACACGTACTATTCATTTGGTCATTTTCTGGGTTGGTAGTTTCAGTGACCCAGCTTGTGCTAACAATTTGAATTTGTTAAAGGCAAAACTGGGTTAAGTGGTCTTCATAAAAAGTGTAGCCCCATGTCTAAACTTTCCATGGGTAAAATTTTAGGTCATTTGGACTAGTATAGAGAGAGTTATGACCAAATGAACACGTACTGTTCATTTGGTCATTTTCTGGGTTGGCAGTTTCAATGACCCAAATTTTGCTAACAATTTGAATTTGTTAAAAGCAAAACTGGGTTAAGTGGTCTTCAAGAAAAGTGTAGCCCTATGTCTAAACTTTCCATGGGTAAAATTTTAGGTTATTTGGACCAGTATAGAGAGAGTTATGACCAAATGAGTACTGTTCATTTGGTCATTTTCTGGGTTGGGTGCAGGGAAATCCGAATTTGGGTAGTATTTAGCTCAAGTTTTGGACAGAATTTGGGCATGGTTTCTTCATGGAAAATGGGCTATTTTGGGTCTAGTTTCACCTCCAATTGGCCTCATACCAATTGGGGTCACACAATTTTATTTATGGCCTAAAATGTACACTGCCCTCAACAAACACAACCTGCAGAAAATTGACACTTCCAAAACTTAATCTCCTCCAACTTCCTTATTTCAATTTGCATGCAATACACTTCTATAAGCAACAATCTCATCCCAATTAGGCCAAATTTCAAGCATTTACACAAAATCTCCAAGTCATGTACACAAACCCTAATTTCCAAGTTTCAAACTCAATCAATTCAATCCCTTTTCACTTCTCATACATATAATCATATCAATCATCATCTCTAAACTCATTTACATTATTTGAACACAATAAAGCCCAACACATTTCATGGCTGCCAAAATTTGGGGACATCATGGGTTCATGAATTTCTTGTTAATTTCTTGAAATTTTCACTTATCTCGAGTCACTTTCAAGTATTAAAAGAAGAAGAAAGGGAGAAAAGCACTAACCTCTTGTAACCCAACTTGAAAATTTTCCCAAAACTTCAACTTTCCTTCTCCCTATGGGTACCTAGAGCTTCCTTATGATGTGGGCTAAATTTTTAATGAAGGGGACCATGGGTTTTGGTGGATAAATGAAGAGAATCTCAAGCTCAAAGCTTGAGCAAAAATGGTGGAGGGGGGGAGTACATGGAGACGGCAAGGAGAGAGAGAAGAGGAAATGAAGAAGAATTGTGGTTGGTGAATTTTTGTCTCTTGTGTCTTATATATATATATTCTACAATTATTGTACTTTATTTTTTTTTAAATGTCATAAGTCTATTTCCTTTCTTTTCTTTTCTTTCCTTTTCTTTTCTTTTCTTTTCTTGTTCTTTCTCTTCTCATTTTCCAAATTCAAATTCATAAATTTAATTTATATTAATTATTTTATTTCTTAATTTTAATTTGACATTTAAGTCAAAATTCACCTCTAGGGGTAAAATGACCAAAATGCCTTTCATGGTACTCATCGGGTTATTTTTATTATTTTATACTAATTTATAAATTCTCTAAACTTTAATTTATTTTTCTCAAAAATTTTTTTTTCTATATACATATTTTTTTTAATATTTATTTCATTAATTTATGCCTCCTCACTATAGTTTAGGTGTAGTTCCAGATATTTTGACTGTCCGAACAGACATGAGTCGTCGGAACAGTAAATTGTACGGACTACCTATGGTGAGGGCGTTACATGTTTCAAGAGCTCATTTGCTATATACCTATTAGGCTCGACTAATGGAACTTAGAGTAGAAGTAGTATGCAGCATCCTAGATCATTTATCATATTCAAATCTCTTATGATGTCATTCAAATATCTTGAGTTCATAATTATGTCTTTATCTCAAAAATACATAATTGGCCAGCCTATGAACATAGACTAATATGAAAATTGCAATGATCTTTCTCTTTTCATGATATTCTTAATCTTAATTTAACTTGCATTTCTAGAAATGTCCCTCTAAGTCGAATCTTTTATGGTAGTTTGGCAACACCCTAAATAGTAAATATTAAACAAAGTTTCGAATAACTTATTAGAGTTATGAGGGTACTAGGTAAAGATTACTTATAATCTTTAAGTTCCACATATTATCAAGTATAGATCACACTTGTATTCCCCTTAATGAACACAAATCGCACATGGGTATGAATCACATGCTATGGTATTTGCTCCTTTCCCATGGAGATATGTCTTTATTAATCAATGCAATTACTTAGCTTACAATGACTCTAATTCCTTTTCTCTTTTCCAATGTGACATTTCATGTTATAAGCTTCGAACTCTTTATATCATTATCACATAAATAATAATAAGCTTATAACTGTCTCACCCCCATCTACCACTAAAGCTATAGAGGTGATTGCTTGTGTGAAAAGGCCAATCTTTTTATCTATTCGACATACTTCTTAAGTTTTAATATATGTTCCAAACATATGTACACACTGATGTATATGAAGCAACAAAAATAATTTAGGCATATGAACATGTTTAGAAAAAAATACATATTACAAGTACAACAAACATCTATGCAAACCCAAAGATTTAGTATGCATATTGTAAACATCTTTTGCAACAAGTTACCATATTAAGCATAGATATGTACTTCATATTCATCTCTTATCTTGCAACCATGTCTTTAATAATTGTATTTAACATTAATAAGCTTTTAGATACCTTAGTATCTCTTAACTATTTTCCAAAGTTGATGTCTTGAATCATATTTATATCTACTAACCAACCCAATAGCATAGTAGATATTAGCTCTTAGTGTACACCAGACTACCAATTGTCTTAGCATAAGGTACTTTTCCCATTTACTTCCCTTTCTCATTTCTCTTCTTTCATTGCCTTAATCCACCATTCATCCTTAACGGGCACGTGAGGGATTGTAACGGCCCGGCCCACTAGTAATATTGTCCGCTCTGGGCTGAAGCCCTCACTGTTTTAAAACGCGTCACTAGGGGTTACAAACCACCAATTTATAAATCCAGCATCTCTTCTGTGTTTTGTCGATGTGGGATTTGCCTAGGGTGTTACAATCCACCCCCCTTATGGGACTCAGCGTCCTCGCTGAGGTTTGCCCCACCATCGTTCAAGGTTGCACGCGGAGCCGCTCTGATACCACTAAATGTGACGCCCCTTACCCATCTATTGTATAGCCGAGCAAGAAGTGCCACATTCGGTGCCGGAGCACCCTATCTTGTCTTGTCATGTCTATTGTAAATTTTAATGTCATTTAAATCAGGTAATTTATGTGTAGAATTTTTTTTTTATATATATCTTATTTCTGTGGAGACCAGGCTCTGATACCAAATTCAAATGTAATGGCTCGGCCCACTACTGATATTGTCCGCTCTAGGCTGAAGCCATTACTGTTTTAAAACGCGTCACTAGGGGTTACGAACCACCAATTTATAAACCCAGCATCTCTCCCGTATTTTGTGAATAAAAATAGGACACCCTTAAGGTTTTATAACACGGGAGAGATGCTGGGTTTATAAATTGGTGGTTTGTAACCCCTAGTGACGCGTTTTAAAACCGTGAGGGCTTCAGCTCAGAGAGGACAATATCACTAGTGGGCCGAGCCGTTACAGGGATGCACTTATAATCACCTTTTTATTTATCTTATGAAGTAACTATAAATACTTCCCCTTCAATCTCAAAATGATAATGGAAAACCTGCGTATGACTCATTCATTATGGTTGAGATTGATAAATTGACTTGTCAATATTTATATTACTTCCACTAGGACCAGCAATATAAGATGGATTAATTACAAGTTGTATTTCAATAGCAATTGAAACTTATTTCATTGTTAGTTGAAATACTCCCACTTGAAGAAGAATCCATTTCAGGTTGTCTAGCAAAATCAGCCTAGTCTATAATTTCATATACAGATAGATCTTGACCTATCTCACTTTATTGAGTAAAGTCATTATATATGAATGTGATATTTAATGATTTAAATTTTGTTACGATTCCACTATTTTACCTATAATAAATATGTTCTTTTAACTAATCTGAATATCTTGTAAAGATACATTTTCTTCTCTTTGGACTAAAATTTCCATATTTATTTCCATATTTATAAGAAAGATTGTGAATAAAAATAGGACACCCTTAAGGTTTTAAAAAACACCTAAGTCAGGTTTTCTATTATTCCATATGCATATGGAGTTGTAGTAACTGATTTGGATGGAACTCAGTTAAGGACAAATGCAATATATCAGCCCAATAGGTGATATACAAATTAAGAGTCTTTTGCTCTTTCAGGACACATGGAAGTATCATATCGATATATAAATATAAACTAATATGAGACAATATGTAATAAAGTTTAAATTCATATACATAAAATTTTTATACAATAATTAATTATGTTAATACTTATTTCACATTAAATTTAAAATCAAAAGTTTACTATGTTTCCAATCACCATCTTAAATTTTAATGTGCAATAAAGTTAACGTAATTAATTATGAAAGGAACTATAATCTTAAGTTACTTAAATTAAAGAGTAAACAATAATATATTCAATATCTAATTGAAATATTTAATAAGACACACATACACACACACACACACACACATATATATATATATATATATATATATATATATATATATATATATATATATATATATATATATCTTATATGCATATATAGTTATTTACATATAAATAACTTTCTAAAGATATCTAAAAATATTTATATAACACCAAAAGTAAAATAAAAAAAAAAAGGAAATTTTATATTCATATCAGATAAAAAATTTAATTCAATCTCTAATTCAATTAGGAATATAAAATTGAAAACAAATTTAGAAGTTAAAATTAGTTTTCAATGAAATCAATTGAAACTAATTTTAATTGAATTCATCAAAATATTAATTTTAGTTTGCCACATATAATTTTAGAAAACTCCTTTTCTAAAATATAAATGAATTAAACACTTTTAATTCCATTTCCTAATCATATTAGGAATATTAATTCCAAAACAATTTTAGAATTAATACAATTAATTTTAATGAGCTAAATTAAAATTGATTTTAATTAAATTCATCAAATTAGTTTAGTGTGCCTCATTGTTTGCTATTTTAATAGTATAAAACAATTTTTCTAAAAATACATATTGAATTAAATAATTTAATTCAATAATTTATTTTTTCAATTGCCCCAAAAGAATGCCATTTATTTTAGAAAATAAATTTTGTTAAACAATATTGAATTAAACAATTTAATTCAATGCCAATTTATTTGCCCTTCTAATTCTAGAATTAATTTCAAAATTAGTATAGAATTAAATAATTTATTTTAATGCCAAATAAATTTACATGCCACCTTTTATTAATTCCAGAAAATAATATTTCTAGAATTAATTTAAATTAAACACTTTATTTTAAATCGCAATTTTGATTAGAATTAAAATTACAACTTTAATTTGAATTAAAAATTTAATTCAAATGCTAATCTAATTAGGATTTAAAATTATAATTTTAATTGAATTAAACAATTTAATTCATATCCTAATTAAATTAGAAAAAAAAATTGCTTGAATTAAACTATTTTAATTCAAATCCTAATTAGATTTAAAATTAAACTATGTTGCAAGTCCGTAATTTAAATCAAGTAAAAAAAGAGTCAAATCTGCAGGTGGCAAGCTTGTAATTTTGCAAAAAATTCAAGTTAAACAAACGGTGGCATTCTTGTGATTTTGGAGAAAATAGCGTAATGGTAAAACTGTAATTTTCTTGAAAAACATGGGTATGGAGTGATACCCTTTCTTCCTCTTTATTCAAATGAAGAACCAGTAGCCACCTTGAAGACCAATTGCCGTCAAGAAGGAGGAGACTATCAGTGCCCTTTCCAGTGATGCTGCAGCCCACCAAAGGCCGCGCGCTGCAGGAGATGGCTGGCGGTCTTCCTTTTGCTATGCCATAGCCATGCCATGCAATCTAGCTATGCGAGTAGGCTGAGAGATTTCAGTTTAAATTGAAAAATCGAACCGAATCGAATTAATTCGATTTAATTGGTTTGATTTTAAAATTTAATCAGTTTAGTTTGATTTTACATTATAAAAATTTTAGTTATTTTGGTTCGATTCAATTTTAAAGAGAAAAAATTAATTAAATCGAACCGAATCGAATAGTAATTTATATATTCAAATCGAATCAAATTGAACCGATTTGATTTATTTTAACGGAAAATTTATGAATTATATTTAATTTTATATATATTAATTGTTTAATTTCATTGATTAATGGTTATTAGGTTCAAACCAAAGTTAAAATTAGACCAAATAACTTGAAAATCAAGTCTAAATTAAAAAATCAATCAAAAATCAAAATCGATCGTTTTAAACCGAACTGAACCGAAATATAACAGTTCGGTTTAATTCAATTTTTCACCTATTTCGATTTGATTCAATTTCTAAAATATATAATTTAATTTTTATAATTTAATTCAGATCGACTCGGTTCGAACTGAATGCTCACCCCTATATGTGAGGATTGCCCTTAACCACATCCATGGCAGTTCAATGGTAACTCAAGAACGCAGGCCAAGCATGGCGCCACCACTAGCCAGAGCGCAACAGCCGTCGGCCACCAACGTGCGTTTGGGACTCTCCCTCTCACACTATCGCCGGCTTCAATTCAATAGCCATGGGAGCCTTGGTTGATTTTTCAAAAAAGAGTATGCAGATTTGAATTTTTTTTTTTAAATAAAAATATATTTCAACATTAAAAGATAACAAAGATATGGAAGTCGAGAATTAATATTCTAAAACAATTCTAGAATTTGATCAAATAGATTTTTTTAAAAATTAAATCTTCTACATCTAAAAAATGATTTTCAAAAATTATCTTAAAAATAACAAGACTATTCCAAAACAATTCTAGACAGAAGAAGAATTTTCAAGGACATAAATATTTATCTTTATGAATTGATTCACAAATAAATATCAATCATAAGTTTATAAACAAATCGTACATGTTAATTATACTAGGAAACAAATATTAGGGCTCTAATACTAATGAGAGAAAAAATTATAAACCTAACACATGGATTTAAATGCATAGATCCTAACACATATTCAAATAATCTTAAAATCTCTACCGTATTTGTTTCACTAGTCTACTATATAATTACACGAATAACATGAATTATATAAATTAGTTCACAATCTAAATGTGTACCTTATTTACAGAAATCAATTACTTCATAAATGAATCAAAAGAGAGTCTTCTAAAAAAGCTAATAGTTGCATCACTTCATTTAAGAAGAGTTGTATCTTTTCATATAGTTACATTTTTTGATCAATATACATGACTTTTAGATTTTTTTTGCCATCTTTTGGCAATGTACATGATTTTTAGATTTTAAATCCAATAGATCCGGGTTGACCCACATGGATGACCCAAACCATATTTCCAACAAAACTAATTAAAGAAATACAAATGCAATGTTTATCAGCGACAGCAAGTAGCACCATCTGTTGCTAGGTTTTATGTTCATTCACAAGCCATGGCCTCTGGGTTCATTCGTAGATAGCCTAACAATAATAAGGAAGTAAAGAATTAGAATGGGTTGATTTTGGGAAATGGATTATTAGTTTTATTTTTTTTAATGTTTAAAATTATAAATTTAATATTTAATTATTAAAAAATATAAATATTATTTTATTTATTATTATTTTCTTAAAGTTAAATTGATTTGACTTGAATAAAAATTGTGAATTTATTTAGTCCAAAAGTTCAAATTGGACTTATCAGGAGATATTTAGATTTAAAAAAAAAATAAATAAGTGGTCCACCATGTTTTAGATATTCCAAAGACTTGCAAGTCCACACACGCTAGCTTCTAGATTACAAAAGCCTTGAAAAATATTCTCAATGCATGCTAGGAAGTCATGTATTTTGTCTCTTCCAGCAAATGCACATCAATTTCCGCTCATTCTTCCTATCACCTTTTGAAAATTCTCTCAACTTTGTTTGCCAACAAAAAGTGAGATTCTCACCTTAAGGCATTTCCACAAATTTTATTTTTATTATTAATATACATATATATTTTTAAGAGACGACCGAGTCCTTTCAACTTAATTGAGAATGTGCGAAGAAACATCTTCATTCTCCCATCTGTAATCTCTATAAAAGTAGATATTATTAAGCTTCTTGAACTCAAAAGGCTCTTAAGAGAGACCATTTTTTTTATTAAAAAAAAAAATGAATGTGAAATTAGTGTATGGAGTCAGTTTGAGTTTGGCACTAATGCTAACTATTCAGTTGGCAATAGCAAAGGCACCTATTGCAAAGCCTAATTGTACAGACCATTGCGGAAATATAAACATCCCATACCCATTCGGAATGGGTAAGGGTTGTTATCTGGGCGACTGGTTTGAGATTGAGTGCCACAATAGTGTCGACAGGCCTCCTAGAGCTTTTATTAGTAAAATCAAAACGGAGCTCCTCAATATTTCTGTACGTGGCAGGGCTAACGTCAAAAGTCCAATAATATCCTCCAATTGTTCCGACAAGGAGACCGATCTGCCTGTCAATTTGACAGGAAGTCCCTTCTTTATTTCCCCGGATAACATATTCACTGCAATAGGTTGCAACACCCGTGCTTTAATGACCGATAATCCCCTCCAACGCCTTGGGTGTGACTCGACATGCCTTGGCGGCCAGAAGGATGTTGATTGGCGAGAAATGCTTCCTAATCTCATGAAAGAGGCTTCCCCTAGAAATTATAGGATAGTGAACAATTGTAATGGTACTGATTGCTGTCAGATTACAATACCTTCATCCCTTCAGGTTCTCAATCCAAGTTTACAAGCCATAGATGGTAATCAAAGCGCAGATGGTTGCAAGGTGGCATTTCTGGCGGGAACATATGAATCGTATTCCAGGAGAGAAAAGGATAGCAATGTCCAGTTTCCGATGCTGCTAGATTGGATGGTCAATTCGACCCTAAGGGAAGATTATTTTAGGATGGTTATCCCGGAAACCTTGGATTGCGACTACAGTTCTTCTAATGAGCTAATATTCCGTTGTTCTTGCAACTCTGGGTACGAGGGCAATCCTTATCTTCGATGCATAGGTAAATTTAATGTGTTGTTGTTTTACTTTTTACTGCTTTACGGTGCTTCTAATTAATATTTATTGGCAATCTATTTATATAATATATTCATTACTAAAGATTCAAAATTAGTACATATTTTATATCATTTATTAAGAATAATTGTTAATCAAATATCATGTGTCATTAATAAATAATTTTTTTTAAAAAATAATTATTATAAAATATTTATAAGATATAAAATTAATTATTATAAAATCAAATAAAAGTTTTATTTGATTCTTCTTAAAAGTAAAATAAATAATTATTATAGTAAACTTATAAAAATATATAAAATTACATTGATAAATTAAAAAATGTTTTAGAGTTTGAAATCTCATATGCTAAAAGTGGACTTTTTTTGAGAATTCAACAGCTTAATTAAATGCATACATAATTTAATTAAAAAATTTTAGTAGGTACTAATTTAATTAAATGCTACTATTTTTTATTATTTTTTTTTTCAATTTGGCTTTGATATATTAGATATTGATGAATGCAAAGACCCAAAGCATCATCGTTGTCGGGGAACGAGGAAATGTGTGAATACTTCTGGGTCATATAAATGCGTGCTGGCCACAAAATGGATTATCATTTCTAGTAAGTCTCTTTTTGCCCAAAATTTATGCAGTATATATGATGGATTCTTTTAACTGTACTACCAAATCATTTCTTTTATGTTTTTTCAATTTAATTTAATTTTAGACTAATGAATAATATTATTAACGATTTTAGCCAATTTAGTTGATATATATAAGGCCTGTTTGGTATTTTTATTGAAATTATTGTAAAAAAAATTATTTTTTTAAATATAAAATTTAAAGAGTATTAAAAAATAATTTAAAATTAATTTTGGTAAGTTGTAGTCATAATAACACTAAAAGAATGAAATAGTTTTTTTCCAAATCACTTCTTTTAACGGCATTTAAAATTGTGCTTTTATTCAAAAAATTAGTAAAAACCTTCTAATCCAAATACTAAACAGTCACATAAGAGCTAGAACAATAAACTGAATAGACTGTATATTTAGCTAAGATTGATTTTATTTGTACCTTTTCATTTTCTCTTATTGGTTAAAATTGTTACTACTAATTTTTTTTATTTATTTAATGAAAGCTGGAGATAATAATTAAGGGCTGCAACGCCCTTCCTTACCATAAATATGATAAATCTTAGAATTGGTAAATAGGTAGATTAGAACTGCATGCCTCTCCCACTTCTTACACTTTAAAGATAGAGGAAAACCAATCAGATTATTACTTAATTGGCTGTTACCAATATTATTAATTAGGTTAAAATTGGTAAAATTTTTAAAAAAATTAATATATATATAATAAATATTTTCAAGACTAAACACTTGATATGGTATTAGTTTGCCTTGGAGTTAAGGAGAATTAGATGGATAATTAATTTGTGATGTTAGGATTCTAATAATAATAGAACATTATTTTCTCTAAATTTTGATGCTAGTAGTTATTAATTATTAATATATGAAATAATAAAATAAATTATTAATAGAGAGTTTCTACTATAACTTGATTTTTTATAAAGTAAATTTTACTTTTTTTAATAATTACGATTAGATGATTTGATAAGATCTAATCAAATCAAGTGGTGAAGAAACAAAGTAAAGTCAAAGCAAACCAAAAGCAAATTAACTATAGAAGGTATTTTAATGTTAATATTATAAAAATATTAAAATAATTGTAATAATTTGTGCCGCAAACAAGAATTCACTTGATGCCTTTAATTGCTCCAACTCCTTTTGAATTTGTTTTACAAAAATCTAGACCATATCTTTATTAGGAAACGAAATTGAAACATATATAAAATTAGCAAATGTGTTTGTAGGCTATAATTTATAAATTAATTAAATTAACTCTTATTTTTTCTTATCTCTAATTATACTGAGCTTTCCAGGTATTTGTCCTGGCGTTGTAGTAATGTTTGTGCTTAAACTTTGCGCAAGGTGGTTATGTGAATCTATACAGAAAAGAAAGAAGATCAACCAAAGGGAAAAGTTCTTCAAGAGAATGTCACACCAACAAATATGGTCAAGCCAAGGAAAAGTTGAGAAAGCCAAAATATTCAGTCTAAAAGAGTTGAAAAAGGCAACTGATCACTTTAATGTGAATAGAATTGTAGGCCAAGGTGGCCAAGGCACTGTTTATAAAGGAATGTTGGTGGACGGAAAAATTATTGCAGTTAAAAAGTCCAAGATAGTAGATGAAGCAAAACTTGAAGAATTCATTAATGAAGTTGTCATTTTATCACAAATTAATCACAGGAATGTGGTAAAGCTATTTGGATGTTGCTTAGAGACAGAGGTTCCTATGCTTGTCTATGAATTCATCTCCAATGGAACACTTTTTCAGCATCTACATGACCAAGGTGAGGATTTTCCATTACTATGGTCAAAGCGTTTGCAAATTGCCATAGAAATTTCAGGAGCACTTTCCTACTTACATTCAGCTGCTCCTATGCCAATATTTCATAGGGACATTAAGTCGACAAACATACTCTTGGATGAAAAGTATAGGGCAAAATTATCAGATTTTGGAATTTCAAGATCAGTTGCAATTGGTCAAACTCACCTTACAACTAATGTACATGGCACTTTTGGGTACTTGGATCCAGAATATTTTCATTCAAGTCAATTTACAGAGAAAAGTGATGTTTATAGTTTTGGGGTAGTGCTTGTTGAGCTCTTGACTGGACGAGAACCAATTTGTTCAACAAAGTCTGAAGAAGTAATTAGTTTAGCAACAAGTTTTATTCAAATGATGCAAAATAACAAACTTTTTGACATAATTGACCCTCGAATTAAAGAGCAATTTTTCATTAAAGAAGAAATCATGGTTGTTGCTAACCTTGCAAAGAGATGCTTGAACCCTAATGGAAAGGAACGACCTACAATGAGACGAGTGACAATGGAGTTGGAGGCAATCTGGTTTTCAAATGGAGATGTATGTGTTGAAGAACACAAGGAAGAAAATGAATTAGACCTCCTTGATATTTCTGCTGCATCTACTTCAACATGCTCAAATTTTGCTGCCAATGGAACTTTATCAATCGACATTAAACCACTAGTTTTGGGGAGTACTTGGTAAGAATATCTTTGTATTAGTGCACTCAGTGCATATATACTGAATTTTTATATTTAAGGGAGTATTATTTTGTTGTTTTGTGTTTTTGAAAAATGATTGTGGAGCCCACTTTGAGGCTCATTTTCTTTTGGTATGGACCATATTAAAGTGTCAAATTAGTGATCTCTTAGGAATGTAGACATGTCATGCTTTTCAAAGGTATATCGCTTGCAATTTTTCTTTAAAAAATGGAAGTTATTTTCATATTAATTTCTCTAATATTAAAATGTCATATTAGTTTCTTTAAAAAAAATGGCACTTGCCCCACTGTCCCATAATTTTCTTTTAAATATATTTTAAAAATTATATATAATAATTTGAGTTTGCCCCTCTTTTAAAGGTATATATTTGCCTTTAAACATAAACATGTGTTTTAATAATTATTTTTTCACTTATTATTATTCACTTATTCTCTTAAATTATAAAAATTTTGAGTTTAATGAAGAGTCATAAAATGTTATATATATATAAGTGTATGAAAAATTTTGTAAGTGTAAATTTAAAATACTTTATAAAAAATATCATTTTAAATCTCTTTCAAATGAGTTATTATCTAATACATTTATGAATCAATATTTATTCATAACTATATATAATTGCAAGAGTAATAAGTTTTCATTATAGAAAGTGCAAAATAATATAAATTTACTGATATATTTTAATGGAGGACTAAAAATAAAAATGATTATGTAGAATTCATGTGCAAAAAATATAAATACTACCATATGTCTTATTTAATAGTAACTTAACTAAAAAAAATTTTCTGAAACTTACCTAAACCTGATCCATTATGATTTCAAGATACAAACATATGAATTTTATTATACATTTTATGTTTGAGTCTACAATGAATAGAATCTATATAAGAAATTTTCATATATATAATGCCTCCACTTACATTAAAATTTCTAGAGCAGTCCCGGTTGATAGTCATGAAATTTTGAGACCTACTTGTATATGTATATAGTGAAATTTAAATAATAAAATGTTTTTCTTTTTTAAATTTATTGAAAAAAATTATTCTTCAAAATAAGTTTTTCTAAGAAATAAAATTTTCTCGTAAAAATTTATTTTCTTGAAAATTTTTTTCTTGGAGATAATTTAAAAAAAAATAATTTTCTATGAGAATTTTTTGAACAATTCTCAAATAAAAAAATATTAGGATTGAAACATTAATTCTATAAAATTTCAAGGATTAAAAAAATATTTTGTTCTAATTAAGTGTAACAATATCATTCCATGAATATTTAACGGAAAAGATTTTTTTTTTTTTTTTTTTTTTTTTTGGAAAAGACGAACTCATTAATGAATTCAAATTATAACACTCAAAAATCGAAATACATAGAGCAACTCATTAATTATATCAAATTATATTAAAAAATGGTAATTGACTCTTTATTCATTTCTTAAAGAATGAGGATATCTATTTATTATTGCCATTGTCAAGATTAAATATTAAAGATTTTAGGGATTAAAATGTAATTCACCTTTTGTTAAATCTTCTTGCAATTGAAAAAGCACAAGAGATTTTTCCAAATTCTTATTTGAATTGTTGAAGGAAATCGATCGTCGAAAGTGATCTAAAATTTGTATATATTATTTTGGGTTTCAAAAATCAACAGTAGACCTGAAAAATTATGGAAGAAAATTACATGGCAGACCAATTTTACAAAGAAAGTTAATGTGTGATAATGATGTTGCAATTTTTTCCTTTTGTTTTATTTTTTTTAGATCTGAGCAATGCTGCATGTAGAATATATTTACATATATTTTTTTGTAATATAAATATATAATTATTCATAAAAATTCATATTTTAAAATATAATAAAATTTTTACGTTAATTACCATCAATAACAATTCTCGCCCTTTTATCAGTGCTAGCAATAAATTATCCAAGTCAAAATTATTTAATAAATGTCCTATCTCACATGTCTTTTCACGAATAATTTTAACATTAAATATTTAAATAATTTTATTATTATCAACCACATATCTGCACTAAAAATCAAGATTGGATTGGAGAGGTTCATTTCTAGTTATAGGTAGTTTGACCGGTAAGCTGGGAGGAACGACGAAATAGGTTTGCTTGTCCTGTTCTTGATTAATAACGACAAACTAATCAAGATGTTTTTATTTTATTTTAATTTCAAGTTTAAATCCCAATTAAAGCCAATTGTATCAAACAAAATTATAAACTTCAATGTTAATTAATATATAAATAACTAAAAATAATCTGTGTAAACTTTTAATAATCTACTCTAAAATATTGAAGAACTATATTGAAAAACTCATTTAGTATAATTATATTATTTGTACAATAGATGCACTTCGATTATTGATTATGATGAGATAGATTCACAATAATTAATGTACATAATATTGTAATTTCTCCTAAAACAGGGGCCGCAAAGAGCTTCACTTAGCCATACTTAAAGCCATGCAGTATAATTATCGTCAAGAAGACTGGAAAAGTGGCCAAAAATGCATATGGTTGCACAACTTCTCCATGTGATTTTTAGTACTATATATAGTCCAAAGACTTGTAAAACTTTGAAAAAAAAAAAAAAGAGACGACTTGTAAAATGCTTACATGCTAATTTTTAGATTGCACACCAGTCTTGAAAAAATATCCCCCCGCATGAATGATAGGAAGTCTTGTATTTTGTCTCCTTCAGCAAATTTGAATAGAAAAAAAATTACCTAGAATAAAAGAAGTTGTGTTAGAGTTGAAAAGTATTCGAGCATCATCGAGTAATAAGTTGAATGTTCAACAAAATACTGAAGAGACTGAAAAAGTCGCGGCTGCTGAAATAATTATGTTGGAGATGGATGATGTTCCTACTTCAATTGCTTGTGATTTTAACAGTGTTGAAGCTGTAACAATAGATCTTTGAACCATTGATTGCTTTATAAGAAAGTTGCTAGAGAAACACTAGAACATGCAACAATAATATTAGTTTTTTTTTTTAATAGAACATGTAATAATATTGATTAGTAGAACCTGATGATTAAGAAGGCCATGTGCATTTCTATTAAAGCACATGTCTCATTTTGTTTCTTAGACTGATTCATTACTATTGTCTTCTATTTCCTCTTTGATATGAAAATTGTTGAAGAAACTAATTAAAGAAAAAAATCCAATTAAAGAACCTAAATAATGTCTTACTTTATAAAAAATCTTTGCCTAAATTCGGTTTATAAATTCAAGATATAATATATATAATAGAATTCACCTATAAAATAAGTGCAACTCACATATTTATATTTTAAATCTATGATAAATTAGATTTTCTTTTATACATAATAGTGATCAATGTTTCTGAAAAGAAAAGATTCCAAGAGTTGAAAATTCTAACAAAACTTGAGTGCATGAACCTTACTAAAAAATAATGACTTCTCTTGCTATTTCTTTTGTTTCTAACAACTATATTTGTGTCTTTTTCTTCTTTTTTCTCATTGAATGTATACTTTTACTACTGGACTTTAGAATTATTAGAAATTTCAATGTCATTTCTCTATTTTAATCAGATTGAATATTATTTCTTATGATATTAACAAATTAATTCATAATATCTATTGATCTAAATAAAAAAAAATAAATATATTTTTTTCATGAGGATAAAAACTCCAAGCTAAAAAAATTAAATTATAAAAATAAATACTACGTACACTATATATATTATGTAGATTCCATATGTCCTTAAGTATAAGATTTCCCAATTGATCAACCAATTGGCAGAAAAAATTAGTTTTGAGCAACTTCTAGTTTCATTAACTGATTGATTAGCTATAACACATACCATGCATGGAAAAGAAGAAATCAAATGCTCTATTTTCCTTTGTCTAAAAATTGTGGAGTTAGAGGATGTGACTTGCAAAAATAATTGTTAATCTGGTGGACTAATCCAAAGCACTCAAGCTTCACGCAAAAAGAATTAGATAGGGTAATGGGGTTCTGTTAACCTATTCTGATGTCAAATTTTCTCATTAATTTTCTTCTTTATATTTTAATTATTATTTAATTTATTATAATTTAACCAACAAAGCAAAGATTACGTTACAAAATTAAGATGATGAGATGGTATGACCCTTGTCCCACATCAATGGGAAAAGGATAAGTAAAAGGGTTTATGTAGCCCAAATTCAATTACAAAAATAATTTGAGTTATTGATTTTGTCTAAAAATTGTTTGAATCAATTGGAGTTGAGGTACCGTTATAATTAATGATTAGATTTTTATGTTCTTAAAATCGAATTATTTTAGTGACTTATTTTTTTCTCTCCAAAATTTTAGAACGCAAGTTTGAGATTTTTTTCCCAAAATAATAGTGCAAGCAATATTCTTCACTGCATGCTAGGAAGTCTTGTATTTTGTATCTTTCAGCAAATGCACATAAAGCTCACTCTGCCAAAACTTCCTACAACTGTTTGAATATTCTCTCTCAACTTTGCTTTTCAACAGAAGTCGGATTCGCATATTAAATAATTCATTCATCAACACATTTACATAAAACTTATTTTTATTAATAATTTTTTTGTTTAGGGATGACAGAATCCTTTCAACATAATTTAGAAGGTGCAGAGAAACATCTCTTTATTCTCCTGGAGAATTTCTCTAGTCTCTAATTTCTGTAAGGGCAGCTATTTTTTAGGTTCTTGAACTCATAAGCTCTCAAGACAAAGGCAAAAAAAAAAAAATCTAAAAATACTAATTGGGATTTGAGTTTAGATAAAGTAATTTTCGTTAGTATTTTGTCCATTGCCATCCCTATCTAAACTCACAATAAATTATTCTAATTGGTGAAGAGACTAAAATGAAAAAACAAACCAAATTAATAAAAATTGAAAAATGTTCACATCCTATTTCTTATGATTGATAAGGTCTCTCCATCTATTTTGAGTTGCATAGTTCACTAATCAAGACAGAATACTCAATTTAAATAGGGGATTTTTTTTTTTTTTAAATTGTAATATTCTTGAATGCAGAAAATAAAAGGCAAAAGCTCACATTTTTGTGTCTTTATATTTTAAACATAAAATTGAATTAGTTAATTATTTAATGGCATAATGATTTATTTATACCTTATATTTATTTAGCACGTCCAATTTAATTTATTATTTTACTTTTGAGCTCAATTTGTATAGGACTTTCAAGTTAAGCTCAAAATCGTCATGTTGTAATCAAGTGAGAAACATGAGCTAAATAAAATAAATATTTAAATATGTTTTATTGTTTAATAGTTTAGTTCCTATATGTGTACAGTAGATGCACTTCAATTATTGATTATGATAAGATTCATATAAGATCAACAATAATTAAGGTACATAATATTGTAATTTCTCCTAAAACAAGGGCCGCAAAGAGCTTCACTTAGCCATACTTAAAGCCATGCAGTATAATTATCGTCAAGAAAACTGGAAAAGTGGCCAAAAATGCATATGGTTGCACAACTTCTCCATGTGATTTTCAGTACTATATATACTCCAAATACTAGTAAAACTTTGAAAAAAGAAAAAAAAGACTTGTAAAATGCTTACATTCTACTTTTTAGATTGCACACGTGTGACGTGTCTTGAAAAATATTCACCCCAACCCCAACACACACGCCACCCCCCTAAATGAATGCTGGGAAGTCTTGTATTTTGTCTCTTTCAGCAAATTTCCAGTTTTGGTTCACCGGACGTAAAGCACACTCTTCCTACCACCGTTTGAAAACTCTCTCAACTTTGTTTGCCAAAAATACATTTCCACAATATTTATTTTTATTATTAATAACTGAGAAGGTGCGAAGAAACATCTTTCTTCTCCTCTCTCCAATTTCTATAAAGAAAAGTATTATTTAGCTTATTCAGCTCAAAAGGATTTCAAAAAGACCAAAAAAAGAGCAAAAATGAGTGTGAAATTAGTGTCTGGAGGCAGTTTTAGTTTGGCACTAATGCTAACTGTTCAGTTGGCAATAGCAAAGGCACCTATTGCAAAGCCTAGCTGTACAGACCATTGCGGAAATATAGATATTCCATACCCATTCGGAATGGGTGAGAAGGATTGTTATTTCAATGAATGGTTTGAGATTGAGTGCAAAGAAAGTAGAGCTTTTATAAGTAAAATCAAAATGGAGCTCCTCAATATTTCTACCGTAGGCTGGGCTAACGTCAAAAGTCCAATAATATCCTCCGATTGTTCCGACAGGGTGTCCGATTTGCCTTTCAATTTGACGGGAAGTCCTTTCTTCATTTCCGACGATAACGTATTCACTGCAGTAGGTTGCAACACCCGTGCTTTAATGATCGATCAATCTCTCCAACGCCTTGGGTGTGATTCAAAATGCCTTAGCCATAAGAAGGATGTTGATTGGAGACAAATGCTTCCTAATTTCATAGAAGAGGATTCCAGTAGTAATTATTTGATAGCGGACGATTATTGTAACGGCACCGATTGCTGTCAGGTTACAATACCTTCATCCCTTCAGGTTTTCAATGCAAGTTTTCAAGCCATAAATGATCAAAGCACAGATGGTTGCAAGCTGGCATTTCTAGCAGGAACATATGGGCGGAACTCCTGGAGGAAAAAGGATCCAAATGTCCAGTTTCCGATGGTGATAGATTGGATGCTCTATTCGAACCGAACTGAAAGTTATAATTGGATGATCAATTCCGGCCTATGGAGTGGCAATAACTCGGAGTCGGAATCTCTGGCTTGCATCTCCGACGGTTCTTCTTCTATTAATGAGGCAGCAGTATTCCGTTGTTATTGCAGACGTGGGTATGAGGGCAATCCTTACATTCGATGCACAGGCAAATTTAACGTGGTGTTGTTTTTACCTTTTTTTTTTTTTTTTGGGCTACAGTGCTACTAATTAATAAACTCAGGACATCTATTCGAACCGAACTGAAAGTTATAATTGGATTATCAATTCCGGCCTATGGAGTGGCAATAACTCGGAGTCGGAATCTCTGGCTTGCTTCCCCGACGGTTCTTCTTCTATTAATGAGGCAGCAGTATTCTGGTGTTATTGCAGACGTGGGTATGAGGGCAATCCTTACATTCGATGCACAGGTAAATTTAACGTGGTGTTGTTTTTACCTTTTTTTTTTTTTTTGGCTACAGTGCTACTAATTAATAAACTCATGACATCTATTCGCTATCTATTTACATAATACAAGCTATAACACCCGCGAGATACGGCGGTTATAATCTTTTATTATCAAAGTTTTTACAATATTATCAATAAATAAAATTCTCTTTTATGTATATATTATAAACTAAATTATCATTTATGAATTATTATAAATGTTAATCTATTATTTTTCATTTCTCACACATATAAATACATTCATATATAGTTTGGTAAAAAAAAACTGTAATACTACTATTTTATAAATTCGTATTGTTAACGTATTTATTAATTCTTTTATATTTAATTTGTAATTTAATTAGATTCTATTTGAATTGTATGAAAATGTTTTAATAATATTTATTTTTTCAATAAAAATATTGAATAAATTTAATTATAAATTTTTTTTAAAAAAAATAAACATAAAATATCACAGAGGTAACATTTTTACTGTTATTAAAAGCAGTAAAAGTGTCATCCCCTTCATAATAATAATAATAATAATAATAATAATAATAACATAAAAAAAAAAAAGTCATTCTTCAAAATTACTGTTCTTGTGAACAGAATTTTAGAGTAGAGTTTGATAGGAAAAAAAATTATAGAAATAATATCGTGGTTATTATTAAACTAAAAAAAATAAAATAAAAGAAAGAGATATTTAAGAGGGGATAGTGGAGTCCCGCATGGAGTATCGAGTGAGCTGATATTCTTGTAAAGAAGGGTACATTTTTTATATATATACACGAGCGTTTTAATTAAATATAAAATTAATTTTTTTATATCATTAATATTATTTAATTTTTTATTTTAATAAAATTAATTAGTTATTATTTATATTTTTGAAAATTTTTATTTGATTCTTCTTAATAATAAATTAAAATAATTATTATAAAATATTTATAAGATATAAAATTAATTATTATAAAATCAAATAAAAATATTTATAAGATATAAAATTTTTTTATATCACCACATTTATTCACTATTTATTTATGTGGGCTGAATGTATAAATTAACTCTTAACTAGATTTAGCTAAGGCTGGATTGCAATTAGAATTGTATTGATTTAAATTAAATTAAAACTGATAAAATCCATGATTGAATTATATATTAGAATTGAATCAGAATCGATTAATTTATGGGAGTAGAAGATATATTAAAAAAGTTATAAAATTTATTAATTTATCTATATTAGCTATATATTTTTTAAACTATATAAAAATCTTTATGGGAGGAATGGAGTATTATTTTAGAGCTGTTTGAAATCTTATATAGGCGGACCTTGAGAATCAACTGCTTCATTAATTAAATGGACACATAAGTTAATTAGAATCTTTTAATTAGTAGATATTAATATGTTATTATCCATCTACAAATAGTACTATTCTTTTTTATTCACTTTTTCTTTTCATTTTGACTTTCTTAAATTAGACGTTGATGAATGCGAAGATCCCAAGTTTGGCAGTCTTTGCAAGGGAATAACAAGATGTGTGAATACTTCTGGATCATACAAATGCGTACCTGACACAAAATGGATTATCATTTTTGGTAAGTCTCTTTTTTCCCAAAATTTATGCAGTATATTTGATGGATTCTTTTAACTGTACTACCAAATCATTTCTTTTATGTTTTTTCAATTTAATTTAATTTTAGACTAATGAATAATATTATTAACGATTTTAGCCAATTTAGTTGATATATATAAAGCCTGTTTAGTATTTTTATTGAAATTATTGTAAAAAAATTTATTTTTTTAAATATACAAGTTAAAGAGTATTAAAAAATAATTTAAAATCAATTTTGATAAATTGTAGTCATAATAACACTAAAAGAATGAAACAATTTTTTTCCAGATCATTTCTTTTAACGGCATCTAAAATTATGCTTTTATTCAGAAAATTAGTAAACCGAATAGACTGTATATTTAGCTAAGATTGATTTTATTTGTACCTTTTCATTTTCTCTTATTGGTTAAAATTGTTACTACTAATTTTTTTTTATTTATTTAATGAAAGCTGGAGATAATAATTAAGGGCTGCAACGCCCTTCCTTACCATAAATATGATAAATCATAGAATTGGTAAATAGGTAGATTAGAACTGCATGCCTCTCCCACTTCTTACACTTTAAAGATAGAGGAAAACCAATCAGATTATTACTTAATTGGCTGTTACCAATATTATTAATTAGGTTAAAATTGGTAAAATTTTTAAAAAAATTAATATATATATATATATATATATATAAACTAAATATTTTCAAGACTAAACACTTGATATGGTATTAGTTTGCCTTGGAGTTAAGGAGAATTAGATGGATAATTAATTTGTGATGTTAGGATTCTAACAATAATAGAACATTATTTTCTCTAAATTTTGATGCTAGCAGTTATTAATTATTAATATATGAAATAATAAAATAAATTATTAATAGAGAGTTTCTACTATAACTTGATTTTTTATAAAGTAAATTTTACTTTTTTTAATAATTACGATTAGATGATTTGATAAGATCTAATCAAATCAAGTGGTGAAGAAACAAAGTAAAGTCAAAGCAAACCAAAAGCAAATTAACCATAGAAGGTATTTTAATGTTAATATTAAAAAATATTAAAATAATTGTAATAATTTGTGCCGCAAACAAGAATTCACTTGATGCCTTTAATTGCTCCAACTCCTTTTGAATTTGTTTTACAAAAATCTAGACCATATCTTTATTAGGAAATGAAAATGAAACATATATAAAATTAGCAAATGTGTTTGTAGGCTTTAATTTATAAATTAATTTAATTAACTCTTATTTTTTCTTATCTCTAATTATACTGAGCTTTCCAGGTATTTGTTCTGGCGTTGTAGTAATGTTTGTGCTTATACTTTGCGCAAGGTGGTTATGTGAATCTATACAGAAAAGAAAGAAGATCAACCAAAGGGAAAAGTTCTTCAAGAGAATGTCACACCAACAAATGTGGTCAAGCCAAGGAAAAGTTGAGAAAGCCAGAATATTCAGTCTAAAAGAGTTGAAAAAGGCAACTGATCACTTTAATGTGAACAGAATTGTAGGCCAAGGTGGCCAAGGCACTGTTTATAAAGGAATGTTGGTGGACGGAAAAATTATTGCAGTTAAAAAGTCCAATATAGTAGATGAAGCAAAACTTGAAGAATTCATTAATGAAGTTGTCATTTTATCACAAATTAATCACAGGAATGTGGTAAAGCTATTTGGATGTTGCTTAGAGACAGAGGTTCCTATGCTTGTCTATGAATTCATCTCCAATGGAACACTTTTTCAGCATCTACATGACCAAGGTGAGGATTTTCCATTACTATGGTCAAAGCGTTTGCAAATTGCCATAGAAATTTCAGGAGCACTTTCCTACTTACATTCAGCAGCTCCTATACCAATATTTCATCGGGACATTAAGTCGACAAACATACTCTTGGATGAAAAGTATAGGGCAAAATTATCAGATTTTGGAATTTCAAGATCAGTTGCAATTGGTCAAACTCACCTTACAACTAATGTACATGGCACTTTTGGGTACTTGGATCCAGAATATTTTCATTCAAGTCAATTTACAGAGAAAAGTGATGTTTATAGTTTTGGGGTAGTGCTTGTTGAGCTCTTGACTGGACGAGAACCAATTTGTTCAACAAAGTCTGAAGAAGTAATTAGTTTAGCAACAAGTTTTATTCAAATGATGCAAAATAACAAACTTTTTGACATAATTGACTCTCGAATTAAAGAGCAATTTTTCATTAAAGAAGAAATCATGGTTGTTGCTAACCTTGCAAAGAGATGCTTGAACCCTAATGGAAAGGAACGACCTACAATGAGACAAGTGACAATGGAGTTGGAGGCAATCTGGTTTTCAAATGGAGATGTATGTGTTGAAGAACACAAGGAAGAAAATGAATTAGACATCCTTGATATATCTGCTGCATCTACTTCAACATGCTCAAATTTTGCTGCCAATGGAACTTTATCAATCGACATTAAACCACTAGTTTTGGGGAGTACTTGGTAAGAATATCTTTATATTAGTGCACTCAGTGCATATATACTGAATTTTTATATTTAAGGGAGTATTATTTTATTGTTTTGTGTTTTTGAAAAATGATTGTGGAGCCCACTTTGAGGCTCATTTTCTTTTGGTATGGACCATATTAAAGTGTCAAATTAGTGATCTCTTAGGAATGTAGACATGTCATGCTTTTCAAAGGTATATCGCTTGCAATTTTTCTTTAAAAAATGGAAGTTATGGGTGCTAGAAGTTATTTTCATATTAATTTCTTTAATATTAAAATGTCATATTAGTTTCTTTAAAAAAATGGCACTTGCCCCACTGTCCCATAATTTTCTTTTAAATATATTTAAAAAATTATATATAATAATTTGAGTTTGCCCCTCTTTTAAAGGTATATATTTGCCTTTAAATTACATAAATATGTGTTTTAATAATTATTTTTTCTCTTATTATTATTCACTTATTCTCTTAAATTATATTGCTCATATATTAAATATGAATTATAAAATTTTGAGTTTAATGAACGGTCACAAAATTTTTTTTATATATATATATATATATATATATATATAAAAGAGTATGAAAAATTTTGTAAGTGTAAATTTAAAATACTTTATAAAAAATATCATTTTAAATCCCTTTCAAATGAGTTATTATCTAATACATTTATGAATCAATATTTATTCATAACTATATATAATTGCAAAAGTAATAAGTTTTCATTATACAAAGTGAAAAATAATATAAATTTACTGATATATTTTAATGGAGGACTAAAAATATAAATGATTATGTAGAATTCATGTGCAAAAAATATACATACTACCATATGTCTTATTTAATAGTAACTTAACTAAAAAAAATTTCTGAAATTTACATGTATATATAGAGAAAAACATACCTAAATCTGATCCATTGTGATTTCAAGATACAAACATGTAAATTTTATTTTACATTTTGTGTTTGAGTCTACAATGAATAGAATCTAGATAAGAAATTCTCATATATATAATGCCTCCACTTACATTAAAATTTCTAGAGCAGTCCCGGTTGATAGTCATGAAACTTTGACCTACTTATATATGTATATAGTGAAATTTAAATAATAAACTGTTTTTCTTTTTTAAATTTACTGAAAAAAATTATTCTTTAAAATAAGTTTTTCTAAGAAATAAAATTTTCTCGTAAAAATTTATTTTCTTGAAAATTTTTTTCTTGGAGATAATTTTTTAAAAAATAATTTTCTATGAGAATTTTTTGAACAATTCTGGAATAAAAAATATCAGGATTGAAACATTAATTCTATAAAATTTCAAGGATTAAAAAAATATTTTATTCTAATTAAGTGTAACAATATCATTCCATGTATATTTAACGGAAAAGATTTTTTTTTTTTTTTTATGAAAAGACCAACTCATTAATGAATTCAAATTATAAAGACTTCTCAAGATACATGGAACTTCACTCAAAAAACGAAATACATGGAGCAACTCATTAATTATATCAAATTATATTAAAAAATTGTAATTGACTCTTTATTCATTTCTTAAAGAATGAGGATATCTATTTATTATTGTCATTGTCATGATTAAATATTGAAGATTGTAGGGATTAAAATGTAATTCACCTTTTGTTGAATCTCCTTGCAATTGAAAAAGCACAAGAGATTTTTCCAAATTCTTATTTGAATGGTTGAAGGAAATCGATCGTCGAAAGTGATCTAAAATTTGTATATATTATTTTGGGTTTCAAAAATCAACAGTAGACCTGAAAAATTATGGAAGAAAATTACATGGCAGACCAATTTTACAAAGAAAGTTAATGTGTGATTGATGCATACATTTTGCATAGTCATTTAGGTTTAATTTCATAGCCATTTTATTTGATTATTAGTCATTTTTAGCTAATTTCATTAGTTAATTAGTTAGTTTTTCATAATTATCAATTTTGGATTAATTTGTAATTTTTACTTTGTTTTGTAGGAAAAATGGTGTTTTTGAAGGACTAAAAAGAAATTTTGCCATTGAGGAGTAATCTCTACAGCCAAAGATGTCAAAAACAAGTTTCAAAGTTGAAATATGCATTGGCCAAATTGTGCATAACTTGCCGCATAACTTATGCAGATCTGTGTTACACTCATTTCATATAGGCATTTTAGGGTAGTTTTGCATCCATTTTGCCCTTATATTTTAGTATATTTTATGTTTTTAGCTTTATTTTAGTTTATTTGTTAATTTTAGATACTTTATATTTGATTTTTGTAATTTTGTTGTTTTTGATAGGATTTTGTGGCAAATCGAGGATCAATGAGTGCATTAGGAAGTGATTTAAAGAAATTTGGGATTCTTTAAGCATGGAGGAAAGTTGAAGAAATCAAGCCTTGAAAGAGCAAACCAGCCGAAATTTGCTTGAGACCTTGCTTAAGGTCATGCTCAGGGTAAAGCGGCAATGCTTAAGGTGCAACACAAGTCAAGCATGAGCAGAAAAGTCCATTTTACTATAAGTCTACCGAGATTTGCTGAAGGTCCGCAACCTTAGCGCATAGCAAGGCCCAGAGGCTAAATTTGCTAAGAAGTCGCTTAGGGTTGCCGAACCCTAAGCGAATGCCCGTAACGTGAATAGTCTTTCTTGACTTGGATAATTTTACACCTCATTTTCTATCCACTCCTTGTCTTTTATTTACTTTTAGGGTAACTTTTAGGGACCATATAAATTCATCATTTCCTTATTTTTGCCACGAGAGGAAGGGGAAGAAAAACAAAAAGGAAAGAAAATCTGATAGAAAGGGAGAGAGGAGACGCCATTTCCCTTGGGGAAGGAGCTGCTGCACCAGTTTTGAAGCTCCAGAAACCAGAGGCTTTGGTTCTTCCACCTGGGTTTTTTCTATTTCAGTCCTCTTATCATGTTTTCCTTTACTTTTCCATCTATATTTCTTGTAAATACCATAATGAGTGAGTAATTTCCTTAGATTTCAGAGTTGGGAAATATGTTTTAGATTAATTTGTGGATTTGGATTGGATATTTCCTTATTTTATATGAGTATGAGTTTTGATTCCTTCCTTGTGTGCTTGATTTACTTGCCTAATGTTGGTACCCATTGGGTATTGTGTTAATCTTTGATTGAAGGACCGAAAGGTGAAAGTCATTGATAGTTAATCAAGGATTGGAACTTAAAATCACCTAGATTTAGAAATAAACTAGGACTTTAAGAGGAATTAATTATTGGTTACAAAACTTAATGGGTTTTAAAGTAATCAAATACATACGAAAGTAGGTTTGGTTATTTTAGAATACACTTTGATATGCTTGAAAAAGATATTAAAGGGATTTAGAATCAATTTCCTTCAAACTCTATTTTTCCCTAAAAATTGGAATGCCCAAGACAAATCCCAATTAATTTATGCATAAATCCCCAACTCTGGAATCACTTTACCATAATTAGACTTTCGTTTAAATTACCCATTGTTAATTTCAGTTTAATTGCAAACTAGAATTAGAATTTATTTGTTTACTCTTTACCCATTTCAATTAGATTAATCAATTTACCTTGCTCATTTACATTTACCATTTATTCATTAATCATTAGCCCAAATAATCGCTTCATTCATAGTTTAGTAATCAAACAGCAAATCCTCGTGGGAACGATACTTGATTCATCACTTTATTACTTGAGACGACCCGTATACTTGCGGATAAGTCACAACAATCTGCATAAGGAGAAGAAACACTGTTCCAATACCTGCCGAATTGTGCATAAGGAGAGTGCATAGCTTATGCAGATTCACGCCCCCCTTATGCAATCTCATGGAATTGTGCATAACCTATGCGCCTGGTCATGCAGTTTCGCATAAGTGAACCAGAAACCAGCCGAAACTTGCATAAGGGACTGCATGACTTATGCAGTCCACTTATGTAGTCCCACAAAGACTTCATTAATGAGCTGGCAGAAGATTTTCTCAGAAAATCTCACCTAAAACACACCATTTTAGGGCTCCATATCAGAAAAAGCTATAAAAAGGACCCTTATCCCATTTTAGAAAGGGAGAACAGGAAGAAAAGGAAAAAAAGGGAGAGGAGAGGCAGCAGCTGAAGAGTCACAATCACCTCCCACACCATTTCCAACCAGATTTGGAGATTTCTTTCTTTTCTTACATTTTTCCTACATTTCTAGTGTTGAGCTTTTTGTTTCTTAGCTTAGATTAAAGCTTTATTTCCATATAAACTCAGAATATCTTGTAAATATTATGGATAGTGAGTAGTTTTACTTAGATTCTGGAGTAAGGGATGTAATATTTAAGATATTTTGTGGATTTTGATTGGGTAATCCATATTTTGTGGTCTTAATGAGTTTTATTCATTTCTTGTGTGCTTAATGACATGCTCAGTGTAGGATCCCATTAACTGATGTTCTTAATCCATGGTTGAGGCACCAAAGGAGAAGGCCTTGTGATAGATAATCAGGAAATTGGACTTAATTAACTTAGATCTAGAAATAGACTAAGGATTAAGAGGATTCACAGATTAATTAAAGAACCTAATGGGTCTTAATTAACTCTAACTCCACGAAAGTAGGATTAGATTGATTAAGGCACTCTTTGTCTCACTCGAAAGGGTATTCAAAGGATTTAAGAATTAATCTCCTTAAAACCCGTAAGTTCCACAAGATTGGATAACCAATTTAAAAATCCCAAAATAGCTTGAATATGAACTCCCGAACTCCGGAATCGCCTTTTTATCATTGTTAATTTCTAATTGAATTTAATTACTTGCCATTTTAAATTCTGCCATATTTGAATTTGCTTATTTTAATTTGATGCAAATTTAGTTAAATCATTACATAGTTGATTAGAGAATTAATTTTGCACATATAGATTTCATACTCAAATACCCATCAATTTATAACTTTAATTTCAAAAATAGTTCAATTTAGTCAACTTTTTATATCAAAAATTCAATCATTAACACAACTGCTCGTGGGAACGATATCTTTTCTATATTACTTGTACGACCCGTGCACTTGCGGTTGGGCCACATCAAGTTTTTGGCGCCGTTGCCGGGGAGTTATTTGTTTAAGATTGAATTCTTGATTATTTTAGTTGTTTTTAGTTTTATCTTTGTTATCTTTTCATTTTGTGTTTGTTTGTTCTTTTTCAGGTACTTTTAATCTTTTATGAGAAGAGCTAGAAGCACAAGTGACACATCCTTATTGTTTAATCCTGAAATTGAGAAATTTTGTAAAGCCAACAAGAAAGAAACCAGAAAAAGGAAAGAAGCTTTGAGAGAAACTGAATTAGAAGCAGACATGGCTGATGAAAGAATCAGAATTGGTGGTGGTAATGCTGGAAATGGTCGAAACAATGAAAATGTAGCCCAAGGTGAAGAAGTTGTAAATGCTAATCTGCCTAGGGGAAGTATGATGGATCATGCTTTTCCTCGTTTTGATGACTTGAGAGAGAGCATAGCAAGACCAAGAATTGATGCAAATAGCTACAAGATGGATTTTGAAGTTCTTCAAATGATTCAAAATTCTCAATTTGGGGGACATCCTTCTAAAAATCCACACACACATCTAAAGAAGTTTGCTATGATTTGTGATATGCAAAAACAACCTGGAGTATCTGATGATGCAGCAAGATTAAAGCTATTCCCATTCTCTTTGAAAGATAGAGCATTGGATTGGCTTGATTCTTTACCTCACAACTCCATTACAAATTGAGAGCAACTCACTGATGCATTTCTTGCACAATATTTTCCACCTGGAAAAACTCAAGAATTGAGGAATCAAATGACAGCTTTCAGACCAAGAGAAGATGAAACTCTTTATGAATCATGGATGAGATGGAAGGAATTAGAGAGACAATACCCACATCATGCCATTCCGAAATGGATGATAAACCAGAATTTTTACACCAATGTTGCTCCTGCAATTAGAGGGATTATTGATGCTCAAACAGGAGGAGAATTTATTATGAAGCATGAAGATGAAGCTTATGAGCTATTGGAGAAAATTGCAAAGAATACTCATCTTTGGAGTAGTCCAAGAGGACCAGCTCCAACTCAAAAAAGGCAAGCTGCTGGAATGTATGACCTTGATCCATTCAACATGATTAATGCAAAATTTGATGCACTTACAAATGTTTTGGCTAAGAAGATGGAAGATTTAAGTATGTTGGTTAGTTCATCATCATAATCTGGAAGTTCACAACAAGTTGCTTATGCAGAGGGAACTACCAGCTGTGGAGTAGACTATGGAGAGCAAGCTGCATATGTTGGTAATTATGGAAACAAACAAATGGGGAATCCTTATTCTCAAACTTATAATCCAACTTGGAGGAATCATCCCAACTTTTCATGGGGAAATCAGCAAAGTCAAGTTCCAAATCAGAATTTTCAACCACAACAGCAACAAGGAATTCCATATCAGCAAAATAGGCAACCATTGCCTAATTTTCAGCAGAAAAATATGAATCCTCCACCAAAACAGCAAGAACAAAGTTCCACTACAGAAGCTTTATTACAACAGATTATTGCTAACCAAACTAAGCATGATGAAGAGATGAGAGAGATGAAAGCAAGGCTAGAACAGATGCAAACACATAATAGAATGTTGGAAAATCAGATTGCACAACAAGCATCTTCCTCAGGTACTAAGTCTTTTGGAAAACTTCCAAGTCAACCAGAAAACCCAAGAGAGCAGTGTCAAGCTATTACTTTAAGAAGTGGGAAAGTTGTAAATAATGAGAAGAGTGAAAAAAATGAGAAAAGTGAAAATAGTGAGAAGAGAGAAAATGAGAAAGAAATTGATGAGAGTGAAAAACAAGAGAGTGCAGAAAAATGTAAAGAGAAAATTGAAGAGAAGGAAGAGAAATATATACCTCCAGAGCCTTACAAGCCACAACTTCCCTTTCCACAAAGATTTCAAAAAGCGAAGCTTGATAAGCAATTTGGGAAGTTCTTAGAGGTTTTGAAGAAGCTATACATAAATATGCCTTTTATTGATGCTCTTTCACAAATGCCCTCTTATGCAAAATTCTTAAAAGAAATTCTCTCAAACAAGAGGAAACTTGAAGATCATGAAACTGTAGCTTTGACAGAAGAATGTAGTGCTATCCTCCAAAGAAAACTTCCTCCAAAGCTCAAGGATCCAGGGAGTTTTTCAATTCCATGCCATATTGGGGAATCATGTTCTACAAAAGCTTTATGTGATTTAGGGGCTAGTGTTAGTCTTATGCCCCTCTCCATTTATGAGAAGCTCAATATGGGAGATCTTAAGCCAACCCACATTTCTCTTCAGTTAGCTGACAGATCAATTAAGTATCCTGAAGGGATTTTGGAGAATGTGCCTCTAAATGTTGGGAAGTTCTATATACCTATTGACTTTGTCATCTTAGACATGGAGGAAGATTCTAATATCCCAATTATCTTGGGAAGACCCTTTCTAGCTACAGCAGGAGCATTGATTGATGTTAAGGGAGAAAAGTTGACTCTTAGAGTTGGTGAAGATCAATTGGTTTTCAATATTAATAACACTATGAAGAAGCATCACTCTGAAGCTGATACTTGTTTGAGAATTGATATCATTGATGAGCTGGTTGAAGAACACTTCAGAAAGAAATATCCAGAAGATCCACTTGAAAATTGTTGGTTCATGGAGGAGGTATAGACTATGACAACCCTCATGTGGCTGCATATGCTCAACATTTAGAGGGTAGTCCACCATTCATTTCTGCTCCAGTTTTTTAACTCACGCAAAAGGAAAAAGTCGAATATAAGCAACCATCATTTAAGGAAGAAGATGCACCTAAGGTAGAACTTAAACAACTTCCTTCTCAGCTCAGGTATGAATTTCTTGGCACTAATAACACTTATCCAGTAATTGTAAATGCAAACTTGAGTACCTTAGAGGTTGATAAGTTGTTAAGAGTGTTGAGGTAATTCAGAAAAGTTTTAGGATATACCATAGATGACATTAAGGGAATAAGCCTACACTTTTGCATGCACAGAATTATTTTGGAAGAAAATTGTAAGCCATCTATTGAACATCAGAGGAGGTTGAACCCAAATATGAAAGAAGTTGTTAAAAAGGAAATTTTGAAGTTGCTTGATGCAGGGATCATATACCCTATCTCAGACAGTACTTGGGTGAGCCCAGTACATGTTGTCCCAAAAAAGGGTGGAATGACAGTGGTCAAAAATGAAAATAATGAATTAATTCCCACCAGAACAGTGACTAGTTGGCGAATGTGCATAGATTACAGAAAATTAAATATTGCCACTAGAAAAGATCATTTTCCACTTCCCTTCATTGATCAAATGTTAGAAAGACTTGCTAGGCATTCTTATTTTTGCTATTTAGATGGATATTCAGGTTTTTTTCAAATCCCTATCCATCCAAATGATCAAGAGAAAACCATTTTTACTTGTCCATATGGAACCTTTGCTTATAGGAGGATGCCATTTGGGTTGTGTAATGCACCAGCCACTTTTCAAAGGTGCATGATGGCAATCTTCTCAGATTTTATTGAAGACATAATGGAGGTTTTTATGGATGACTTTTCTGTGTATGGATCTTCATTTGACATATGCTTGGCTAACCTTTCTAAAGTTTTGCAGCGATGTGCAGATACTGACCTTGTGTTAAACTGGGAAAAAGTGTCATTTCATGGTTCAAAAAGGGATAGTGCTTGGACATTTGGTGTCTAACAGAGGAATAGAGGTTGATAAAGCCAAGGTTGAAGTGATAGAAAAGATGGCTCCTCCTACCAATGTCAAGGGAATTCGAAGTTTTCTAGGACATGCCGGGTTCTACAGACGCTTTATCAAGGATTTTTCAAAAATAGCCAAACCTTTGTCTAATTTGTTAAGTCATGACATACCATTTGTATTTGACCAAGAGTGTTTGGATGCCTTTTGCAGGTTGAAGCAAGCTCTTATCACTGCACCAATCATGCAACCACCTGATTGGAGCCTACCTTTTGAAATTATGTGTGATGCTAGCAACTATGCAATTGGAGCTGTTCTTGGTCAAAGAAAGGACAAAAAGGCTTATGCTATTTATTATGCTAGTAGAACACTGGATGAGGCTCAAACAAATTATGCAACAATTGAAAAGGAATTCTTAGCAATTGTCTTTGCATTGGAAAAGTTCAGACCTTACATTATTGACTCAAAGGTGGTTATATTTTCAGATCATGCAGCCATCAGGTACTTACTCCGTAAAAAGGAGGCTAAACCTAGGCTCATTAGGTGGATTCTGATGCTACAAGAGTTTGATTTGGAGATTAGAGATAAGAAGGGAGCCGAAAATGTAGTTACTGATAATCTTAGTAGGTTGAAATTGGATGATGAAGAAATGGATGAAATCCCTATTGATGAGTTTTTCTTGGATGAACAACTTTTCTCTCTTGTTGCTAAATTACCTTGGTATGCAGACTTTGTGAATTATCTATCTTGTGGAGTTTTACCTCTAGGAATGACATGGCAACAAAAGAAAAAGTTTTTGCATTAGGTAAAGTTTTATAGATGGGATGATCCTTTACTCTTTAGGAGATGTTGTGATGGTTTAATAAGAAGATGTATTCCTGATGAGGAGACACAGAGTGTTATGCATCATTGCCATGCTTCTGATTATGGAGGACATTTTGGAATCTCTAAAACAGCTAGTAAAATTTTGCAAGCTGGTTTCTTTTGGCCAAATCTTTTTAAGGATGTGAGGAAATTTGTGTTAGAATGTGATAAATGTCAAAGGAGTGGGAATTTGTCAAAAAGAGATCAAATGCCCTTGAATGATATTCTTGAAGTAGAATTATTTGATGTCTGGGGAATAGATTTTATGGGGCCATTTCCTCCTTCATATGGTAATAGATACATCCTAGTTGGGGTTGACTATGTGTCAAAGTGGGTGGAAGCTATTACAACTCCAACTAATGATGCTAGAGTGGTAGTGAAATTCTTGAAGAAATTTGTCTTGAGTAGATTTGGAGCTCCTAGGGCTGTAATTAGTGATGGGGGTTCACATTTTTGTAATAAGCAATTTGAGAGCTTAATGAGGAAGTATGGTGTAGTGCACAAGATAGCTACCCCATACCACCCTCAAACTTCAAGACAAGTTGAAATTTCTAACAGAGAACTCAAACATATCTTGGAGAAAACAGTGAGCAATTCTCGGAAAGATTGGTCTGTCAAACTAGATGATGCTTTATGGGCATATAGGACTGCTTACAAAACCCCTATAGGAACTACTCCCTTTAGGTTGGTGTATGGTAAGTCTTGTCATTTACCTGTGGAGTTAGAACATAGAGCATATTGGGCCATTCAGACCTTGAATTTTGATCTTAAGCAAGCTAGTGAGAAAAGGCTATTGCAACTTAATGAACTTGAAGAATTGAGGATGGATGCCTATGAAAGTGCCCGTATTTATAAAGAAAGAACTAAAGTTTGGCATGATAAGCATCTTAGAAAAAAGGAGTTTAAAGAAGGTGATTCAGTTTTGTTGTTCAACTCAAGATTGAAATTGTTCCCTGGAAAACTTAAATCAAGGTGGACTGGTCCATATAGAGTTTCTAAGGTTTTCCCTTATGGAGCAATTGAAATTTGGAGTGAAAAATCTGGGAATTTTAAGGTCAATGGGCATAGATTGAAACATTACATAACTGGAGACCCAATAAAGGGAGCAAGCTGTTACAAGCTCTCCAATCCCGACCTCTTTTCAGTGAAATGCATGAAAATTCCAGCTAAGGACTATAAATTAGCCCTCTTGGGAGGCATCCCAAGTTCTTTTATTTTCCTTTTTGCTGATTTACTTTTATTTACATTGCTTTTGTTTTTTATTTTACCTTAAATCTCCCCAAACTCAATTTTTGACATTGTTGAATCTTGTCCCTTGTAGATGTATTTCAATGGAGGAAGGTTGGTGAACTGCTGGGGAGTGATTGATTTTTACTGCATAACCTGTGCAGGTTTGCTATCTGGTTTATGCAGAGAAAAAAATGAAATTTTGCAGCAAGGAAGGGTCTGCAGCAGATGGTTTATGTTTCTTGGTGAGGTTGGGTGTGTAACTTTTAAGTATTTGTGCTTATCATGTTAATGTGATGGTAAGTGGGTCATTTTTGTAGTTTTGAGCTTATTTGGGTTGTGGGACTCAAGGTGGACATACTGCATTTTCTTGGCATAACTTGGGGAGTCATTTCTCATTTGTGGATAAATGCAACTTTATGCAGATTTTATTGAGTTTTAATGTGCTAAATGTTGATTTGCAGAATTTGAGTTGAAATGGCATGATTCACAAATGCCTCTTATGCAGGATTCAATTCTACAAGCTTGTGTGATGCAATTTTGATGGATTTTGTATATGTTGATGTGTTTTTGGTGACAATTTCTCATGATTTATGCTTCATAGAATTATATTTCTTCATTCTAGGGTATTTTTCATACTTGCAAATCATTTTCAATTGTAATCTCAATCTTGTTGAATTGTGCATAAGTAATTGCATAACTTATGCAATCCTGCATAACCACAATTCTTGCCATTTTCATCTTTGTTGCAAACTGCATAAGGATGTGCATAGCTTATGCAACTCTGCATAGCCACATTTTTGTCAAATTTCATATATGCCGAAACTTGCATAAGTGTGTGCATGACTTATGTACTTCTGCATGACTTCAAATCCTACATTTTCTCTTTCTGCCGAGACCTGCATAAGGAGAGTGCATAGCTTATGCACTTCCGCATGACCACACTCTCCAAAAACCAAAACCTGCCGAGACCTTCATAAGGAGAGTGCATAGCTTATGCACTTCCGCATGACCACACTCTCCAAAAACCAAAACCTGCCGAGACCTGCATAAGGGGAGTGCATAACTTATGCACTTCCGCATGACCACCAACTCTGAAATCCAAAAAAGGCCGAAACTTGCATAAGTTAGCGCATAAGCTATGCACTCTTGCATAATCAGTTTTTCACACCCTTTATCTTCCACCGAAACCTGCATAAGAGAGTGCATAAGTTATGCACACCTACTTTTCCCCTTATGCAGTTTTACACAAGTCCTGTTCAAATCAAAATTCGTTTTCGGCACCCATTTTCCCACCTCCACTTCCCGATATTCCTGTTCACTCCTTTTCCCCCCCACGTCCATTTATTCCGGCATTACCTCTCCCCTTCTTCTCCACTCCTATTTTCGCCGCATTTGCCCTAACTTCTATCTGCATCTTTCACTTTCCTCCTCACCTCCTCCTTTCTCACCATCGACGACCCATGGAATTGCCTCCTCATTCCCCTCAAACCTCCCCTCTCCAAGTTTTGCCCTTGTCAATGCGGCCTCCTAACCCCGATTCCCCTCCACAAGAAACACCTCCACCACCTCCCACCGCCACTTACAAGAGAAAAATCAGGTCGAAATCCAACCGACCCATGGCTTCTGCACCTCCTCTCTCAAAACGCAAAGAACCACCCACCACTCCACTGTCAGAGCCTCCACCCAAAAACCCCAAAACTTCAGCTTCCACACAAGCCAAATCACCCTCTTCCAGCAAAAAGCAAATGTCAGCAGCATCACAGGTATCAAAACTACCTTGGCCCCTTCCTGATGCAGCTCATAAGGCAGCCTTTAAGAGACTTAAGGAAAGGAGGGTACAACCCACAAGGTACATTTCTGCAGAGGCCCTCCAATCAGCTAGTTTGTTTGATAATGTTGTTGCCTACCTTGATGGTATGGGTTGGATGGAATTTGTGCATAAGCAAGAGATAGTTTATCCAGCTTTAGTTTTGGAATTTATTTCCTCATTTTCTGCTACCCTGAAACTGCATGACGTAGATTATAAGCCAACTATGAAATTTAGATGTTTGGGGCAAAATAGAGAGTTATCATTGGACCAATTTCATAGCATTTTTGGGTTTGCAATTGATGGACTATTTAGGGTACCATATACAGGGGTAGAGGTAGCAAACAAAGGTATTTGGAATGCTGCTCAATTTTGGAGGATTATCACAAACCAACCTCAGACTTTTTCTGCTAGCAGATCCAAAACCTCTCAAATACTAGACCCTGCACTTAGATTTATCCATAGGCTTATTGCTAGCACTATATTGGGCAGAGGGACTAGTTCTGGTGCTGTTGGAAAATCTGAATTGTTCAAGCTATGGTGTGTTTTTCACAAAGTTAAAGTTTCTCCTGGTTACTTCTTTTGTGAACATGTGTTACATATTGCCACCAAGTCCATAGGTGACATTGTCTTGGGTGGGCTCATAACTGTCATAGCCAAGCATTTTGGTTTTAATCCGGGAGAGCATCCAATACCAGCACTTTCAGACACTTTATATTTTGATGCTACACACCTATCCAAAACTGGATTCAGTTTGCCACATTCTGACCTTTGCACAACCAGTGGCCAGACCTTTGCACAACCAGAAGCACAACCTGTCCCACCAGCCCAACAGTATTCTACTGAACCTACACCACCCACTCAGCCTGCACAGGACATCCCAGCAGATTCCGCACAACCTACACCTCCTGCAGCTGAACCCTCCTCATCCACAACCCCTCCTGCCTTCAACACTAAAGCCTTATTCACCTATCTTGAAAGGCTTAGTGATGATATATACTTTGTGGATAGAAAGCTTGACACTGGTCTTGATACCCTCAAGGATCATCATGATCAACTATTTGACTTTGTCATGGAAACCAGAGACAAGCAGAAAGAATTAAAGGAGATGATGAAGCAACTCATGGTTTTTCTGGGAATGCCACCTCCACCTCCATCACCTCCTCCAGCACCATCACTTCGACAGCAGCCAGTTCCAACCAGCCCCTTAGCAACTTCTTTGGACAAGGGCAAAACAATAGAATTAGATTAGTTTCTGTTTTACTTTTGTTCAAACTTGTAGGGATTTTTCTTTGTAGATATGTTGAAACAATTTTAATTTGTTTTGAATTCTGTTTTTCTTGATGTTCTATTAGATGGTTATTACATTAGTTTTTCATTGATTTTCATTGCCTTTACTGCCCTTTTGTGCATACTTGTCCATACTCTATATATATTTGCATGCTTCTACTGGTGTTTGCACATTTTCCTTGCTCATCATCATGCAGCAGCTTTTGAATATGCTGCACAGGCTGTAATCCCCTTATGCAAATGTTCTGCATAGCCTGTGCAGTCCTTATTGCCACTCATGCAAAACCGCACAGCTTATGCACCTTCCTTATGCACCTGTTATGGACAGCACTTTATTCTGCATAACCTGTGCAGCTTCTTATGCATCCCCATTATCTCTTGAATTCTCATTTGCTCTATACCAGGTAACTCTTTCTTTTTGCTCTTAAATTTCACATTTCCTGGTAACTTCTCTTTACTTTGAGTTTTGTTAATGCACTACTTGAGACATTGAGGACAATGTCCAATTTTGAGTTTGGGGGTGCACATTTTGAATTTTGCTACATTTTTCACATTTTGAGTATAGGAACATCTCATCCCATTCCATTTACATATATTGTAAATATTTTACATATACATCCATACATACATATACATTACACATTTACACACACATTATACATCACTTAGAAATTATACACTTTGCACACAAATAGATTTCTTCCATTTAGTTAATGCATTGCTCATTTTTAGGAATCATGCATCATGCATTAAAACCTTTTGCCAAATCCCTTGAGTATTGAAAAGTTACCTATGAGAGTGATTTGACTTACCTTTAGTTGGGTTTGTGGATTGAAAGTTTCCTAAGAGGTGCAAGGTTTTGAAGTGTTTATCCCTTGCCTATATCTTCTTAGCCAAAAAGCCACCCAACTAGTCCTTTAGAGATTGGAATGTTTAGAGGGAGTTATTGGATATAAGGTAGTCAAATGATGTCTCACCAATCCTAGAACAAATTTTCTAAACCTTTCAAGGTGAAATACCAGCTTGTACTTGAAAAGAGAGATGATTAGGCATTCTTTGATTTAAACCTTCTCATTTTAAACCTTTGCCCCTTTTCCTAATTAAAATTGACCCTTGCAAACCCCTTTGAGCCTTTTTATTCCTAATTTTTCTTGAAACCTTTAATGCCACCTAGCCAATGAACCAAACACTCCAACCCTTTTCATGAAAATAATTATTTATAACATTAGGTACATAAAAAAAAAAAAAGGGAGAAGAAATGCTTGTCATCTTGAAAAGGTGCTAGTATATGTGCTTTTCACTATTGTCATTCAAAATGAAAGAAATCCGCCCAAAATATTAAAAGAAATAAGTTTGGGGGTGGCAATTTTAGGGACAATCATCAAAAGAAAATGCAAGATACAAGTTTTAAGTATCAAAGTGTCCCTCCATTTTTTTTATGTGTTTTGTAAAATATGCTAGCACTTGACAATCCTCATTGTGTATTTCTCTCCCCTATATAAATAAAAAAAAAAGAAAAATATAATAAAATAAGAAGTGTACCTTATGTTGTCAAGATTGAAGATATTCTCATGCTTTGAATCCTTTTTACCCATCTTTCTTCTTAGCCTCATTTTGAACCCCATGGCCCTATTACATCCCTAAAAAGACCTTTGATCTCTTGATAGTATTTGCTACATTAGTGGAGATAGGAGTAGGGAATTTGCCTATGGGATTGGAAAATTATTCATTCATTCATTTAACTCCATCATTCTATATAGAGACACTTTGCCTATTGATTGTCCTAGAATTCCTTTTGAGCATGACTTTCTCTTTTGATTGGTTGGTTTTGGAATTTTGAATGATAATTGACTTGATGGCTAAGCGGTGAAAGCTTGGATAAGCATTAGATTCTTTGCATTTTGAAGGATGGGTATATGGATTGTTGGTATGGCTAAAGGGGTGTTAAGTTACTTTAATAGGTGATTTTCATAGCTCTTTGGATAAGGCACCCCTAAAAATTGCATCATATTTTAAAGTTTGCTTGAGGACAAGCAAAAGCTTGAGTTTGGGGGTATTTGATGCATACATTTTGCATAGTCATTTAGGTTTAATTTCATAGCCATTTTATTTGATTATTAGTCATTTTTAGCTAATTTCATTAGTTAATTAGTTAGTTTTTCATAATTGTCAATTTTGGATTAATTTGTAATTTTTACTTTGTTTTATAGGGAAAATGGTGTTTTTGAAGGACTAAAAAGAAATTTTTCCATTGAGGAGTAATCTCTACAGCCAAAGATGTCAAAAGCAAGTTTCAAAATTGAAATATGCATTGGCCAAATTGCGCATAACTTGCCGCATAACTTATGCAGATCTGCATAAGGAGAAGAAACACTGTTCCAATACCTGCCAAATTGTGCATAAGGAGAGTGCATAGCTTATGCAGATTCACGCCCCCCTTATGCAATCTCACGGAATTGTGCATAACCTATGCGCCTGGTCATGCAGTTTCGCATAAGTGAACCAGAAACCAGCCGAAACTTGCATAAGGGACTGCATGACTTATGCAGTCCACTTATGCAGTCCCACAAAGACTTCATTAATGAGCTGGCAGAAGATTCCCTCAGAAAATCTCACCTAAAACACACCATTTTAGGGCTCCATGTCAGAAAAAGTTATAAAAAGGACCCTTATCCCATTTTAGAAAGGGAGAACAGGAAGAAAAGGAAAAAAAGGGAGAGGAGAGGCAGCAGCTGAAGAGTCACAATCACCTCCCATACCATTTCCAACCAGATTTGGAGATTTCTTTCTTTTCTTACATTTTTCCTACATTTCTAGTGTTGAGCTTTTTGTTTCTTAGCTTATATTAAAGCTTTATTTCCATATAAACTCAGAATATCTTGTAAATATTATGGATAGTGAGTAGTTTTACTTAGATTCTGGAGTAAGGGATGTAATATTTAAGATATTTTGTGGATTTTGATTGGGTACGTAATCCATATTTTGTGGTCTTAATGAGTTTTATTCATTTCTTGTGTGCTTAATGACATGCTTAGTGTAGGATCCCATTAACTGATGTTCTTAATCCATGGTTGAGGCACCGAAAGGAGAAGGCCTTGTGATAGATAATCAAGAAATTGGACTTAATTAACTTAGATCTAGAAATAGACTAAGGATTAAGAGGATTCACAGATTAATTAAAGAACCTAATGGGTCTTAATTAACTCTAACTCCACGAAAGTAGGATTAGATTGATTAAGGCACTCTTTGTCTCACTCGAAAGGGTATTCAAAGGATTTAAGAATTAATCTCCTTAAAACCCGTAAGTTCCACAAGATTGGATAACCAATTTAAAAATCCCAAAATAGCTTGAATATGAACTCCCGAACTCCGGAATCGCCTTTTTATCATTGTTAATTTCTAATTGCATTTAATTACTTGCCATTTTAAATTCTGCCATATTTGAATTTGCTTATTTTAATTTGATGCAAATTTAGTTAAATCATTACATAGTTGATTAGAGAATTAATTTTGCACATATAGATTTCATACTCAAATACCCATTAATTTATTACTTTAATTTCAAAAATAGTTCAATTTAGTCAACTTTTTATATCAAAAATTCAATCATTAACACAACTTCTCGTGGGAACGATATCTTTTCTAAATTATTTGTACGACACGTACACTTGCGATTGGGCCACATCAGTGATAATGATGTTGCAATTTTTTCCTTTTGTTTTATTTTTTTTTATGCATGATTGGTCGAAATTTTAGATCTGAGCAATGCTGCATGTCGATTATATTTACATATATTTTTTTTAATTTAAATATATAATTATTCATAAAAATTCATATTTTAAAGTGTAATAAAAGTCAAAATTATTTAATAAATGTCCTATCTCACATGTCTTTTCACGAATAATTTTAACATTAAATATTTAAATAATTTTATTATTATCAACCACATATCTGCGCTAAAAATCAAGATTTGATTGGAGAGGTTCATTTCTACTTTTAGGTAAGCTGGGAGGAACGAAGAAATAGGTTTGCTTGTCCTGTTCTTGATCAATAACGACAAACTAATCAAGATGTTTTTATTTTATTTTATAATTTTTTAAATGAATAGAGGCTGTCAAAATTTAAATTCTAGCCTTTTGCATAATTAACGCTACTACTTCCTATTTGAATTTAAATAATAAGTTAGACTATAAACAAATATTTTTAATCTTTTATTTTTTTGTTAAAAAGAGATTAAATTATCAAGTAATAATAATGTAATTATACAATAATCATTATCACCAAAAAAATTACAAAATTACCAATGACCTTTAACTAGTGATACTAGAAATTTCAAATTTAAATTCTAATTAAGGCCAGTTGTATCAAACAAAATTATAAACTTCAATGTTAATTAACATATAAATTACTAAAAAACAATCTGTGTAAACCTTTAATAATCTACTCTAAAATATTGAAGAACTATATTAAAGAACTCATTTGGTATAATTATATTGTGTGTACAGTAAATGCACTTCGATTATTGATTGTGATGAGGTTCATATAAGATCCACAATAATTAATGTACATAATATTGTAATTTCTCCTAAAACAGGGGCCCCAAAGAGCTTCACTTAGCCATACTTAAAGCCATGCAGTATAATTATCGTCAAGAAAACTGGAAAAGTGGCCAAAAATGCATATGGTTGCACAACTTCTCCATGTGATTTTTAGTACTATATATAGTCCAAAGACTTGTAAAACTTTGAAAAAAAAAAAAAAACTTGTAAAATGCTTACATTCTAGTTTTTAGATTGCACACCAGTCTTAAAAAATATTCCCCCCTCATGAATGATAGGAAGTCTTGTATTTTGTCTCCTTCAGCAAATTTGAATTTATATATATATATATATATATATATATATATATATATATATATATATATATATATATATATATATATATATATATATATATATATATAATTTACCTAGAATAAAAGAAGCTGAGTTAGAGTAGAAAAGAATTCGAGCATTATTGAGTAACAAGTTGAATGTTCAACAAAATACTGAAGAGACTGAGAAGGGTGCGGCTGCTGAAATAATTATGTTGGAGATGGATGATGTTCCTACTTCAATTAATTGTGATTTTAACAGTGTTGAAGCTGTAACAATAGATCTTTGAACCATCGATTGCTTTATAAGAAGGTTGTTAGAGAAACACTAGAACATGCAATAATAATACTAGTTTTTTTTTTTTTAATAGAACATGTAATAATAATGTCTGTTAAAGCACATGTCTCATTCATTACTATTGTCTTCTATTTCCTCTTTTATATGAAAATTGTTGAAGAAACTAATTAAAGAAAAAAAAATCCAATTAAAGAACCTAAATAATGTCTTCCTTTATAAAAAAATATTTGCTTAAATTCGGTTTATAAATTCAAGACATAATATATATAATAGAATTCACCCATAAAATAGGTGCAACTCATATATTTGTATTTTAAATTTATGATAAATTAGTCCTTCTTTTATATATAATAATGATCACATATTTTTGAAAAGAAAAGATTCCGAGAGTAGAAATTTCTAACAAAACTTGAGTGCATGAACCTTACTAAAAAATAATGACTTCTCTTATAATTTCTTTTGTTTCTAACAACTACATTTTGTTTTTTTCTTTTTTTTTTTTCAATGTCATTTCTCTATTTTAATCAGATTGAATATTATTTTTTATGATATTAAAAAAATTAATTCATAATATCAATTGATCTAAATAAAAAAAATCAATATTTTTTTTCATGAGAATAAAAACTCCGAGCTAAAAAAATTAAATTATAAAAATAAATACTACGTACACTATATATATTATGTAGATTCCATATGTCCTTAAGTATAAGATTTCCCAATTGATCAACCAATTGGCAGAAAAATTAGTTTTGAGCAACTTCTGGCTTCATTAACTGATTGATTAGCTATAACACATATCATGCATTTAAAAGAAGAAATTAAATGCTCTATTTTCCTTTCTCTAAAAATTGTGGAGTGCGAGGATGTGACTTTTCTTGCAAAAATAATTGTTAATCCGGTGGACTAATCCAAAGCACTCAAGCTTCACAATTAGATAGGGCAATGGGGTTCTGTTAACCTATTCTGATGTCAAATTTTCTCATTAATTTCCTTCTTTATATTTTAGTTATTATTTAATTTATTGTAATTTAACCAACAAACACGAGAGTAGTATCGCAAAGACTATCCCAAAAATGAGCGAAAGAATATATATATAGCCCAAATCCAATTACTAAAATAATTTAGGTTATAGATTTATTTGAATCAATTGGAGCTGATGTACTGTTACAATTAATGATTAAATTTTATATTTCTATTTTTTTTTTCTCTCCAAATTGTAGAACGCAAGTTTGAGATTTTCTTCCCAAAATAATAGTGCAATCAATATTCTTCCCTGCATGCTAGGAAGTCTTGTATTTTGTATCTTTCAGCAAATGCACATAAATCTCACTCTGCCAAAACTTCCTACAACTGTTTGAATATTCTCTCTCAACTTTGCTTTTCAACAGAAGTGGGATTCGCACATTAAATAATTAATTCATCAACACGTTTGCATACAACTTATTTTTATTATTAATTTTTTTTGTTTAGGGACGATAGAGTCCTTTCAACTTAACTTAGAAGGTGCAGATAAACATCTCTTTAAGCTCAAAATCGTCATGCTCTAATCAAGTGAGAAACAAGATCCAAATAAAATAAATATTTAAATATGTTTTATTGTTTAATTAAACCTAATTAATTAATTATTTCCCATGCATACCTATATTATTACCACAAGTATGATTTCTTAAAAATTGTTATTGTAGAGCTAGCATTATACCACTCATAAAATATTACTCTTGCGTTAATAATAAATAAAGAAGAATATTAATAATAAAACTCAACTCAACTCAACTCAACTAAGCCTTTATCCCAAAAATTTTGGGTCGGCTATATGTATTCGCTTTCTCTACTCTAAACTATTTTTGGTTAAATTCTCAGAAATGTGTAGTGCTTCTAGGTCATGTTGTACTGCTCTCCTCTAAGTCAATTTAGGGTTACCCCTTTTTTTCTTTCTATCCTCTAACCTAATGTGCTCTACTTGTCTAACTGGAGCCTCCGTATGTCTACGCTTCACATGACCAAACCACCTCAATCTCCATTCTCTCAACTTATCCTCAATTGGCACCACTCCTACCTTTTCTCTAATACTCTAATTACGGTCTTTATCTAGTCTAGTATGACTACTCATTCACCTTAATATTCTCATCTCTGCAACTTTTATCTTAGACGCATACGACTCATTCAGTGCCCAACACTCACTACCATATAATATGGCCGGTCGTATGGCTGTACGGTAAAATTTTCCTTTCAACTTGTTGGGAATCTTGCGATCACATAAAACTCCCATGGCACGTCTCTACTTTAACCATCCGGCTTTAATCCTATGACTAACATCCTCCTCACATCCCCTATCTACTTGAAGGATTGAGCCGAGATATTTAAAGTGATTACTTTGAGATAGTACCACTCCATCCAAACTAACTCCTTCCTTATCACTAGTTTGGCCTTCACTGAAGTTGCAATGCATGTATTCTGTCTTCGTTCTACTCAACTTAAAGCTCTTTAACTCTAGAGTACTTCTCCAAAGCTCTAGCTTTCTATTGACTCCTTCTCGCGTCTCATCTATCAGAACAATATCATCCGCAAATATCATGCACCAAGGAATACTCTCTTGTATATGTTTCGTCAATTCATCTAAAACTAATGTAAAAAAGTAAGGGCTTATAGCTGATCCTTGGTGTAATCCAACTGAGATCGGAAAATCTCGTGTCCCCTCCCATTGTATGCATAATAGTTGTTGCTCCTTCATACATATCTTTCAACACTTGTATGTATCTAATAGATATCCTCTTTTGTTCTAACACTTTCCATAAAAGACATCTCTTGGAACACTATTATAAGCCTTCTCCAAATCAATAAAAACCATGTGTAGATCTTTCTTCATATCTCTATATTTCTCCATCAAGCTTTTAATGAGAAAGATCGCTTCCATAGTTGAACGACTAGGCATAAAAGCCAAATTAATTGAGAGAGATAGAAGTATCATGATGTAGTCGATGCTCCACAGCTCTCTCCCACAACTTCATAGTATGGCTCATGAAAATACAAGTTTAATTAATTAATATAAGAATATTAATAATATATTAATTAAATAAATTTGTATTTATATTATTTATTTATTAATGTTTTTCTATTTTTATACTTTTTAGCATTGAAAATAATAATGTTAATGATTCTTATTCTATTGAATGAAACAAAAAAAAAAAAGAATTGAAATAAAAAAAATTATAAAAATTAAATTGGATTGGACTAAATTTATTTTATTGTATTGGTATAATTTTAATTTTCTATTAATAATTGAATCAATAATCATATTATGCTCAATTATACTAAATACCAAATAAAGAAATAAATAAAATGAAAACAATTTTATAAAATTATTTTTTACAATCTTTTTAGAAATATAATATAATTTTAATATAATTAAAATCTAAACACCATGCACTACAATATATAAACAACTATGAATGAAGGACCAACTTTTTGGACTATAAAAATATTCTTATAAATATTAACAATATAAAATTATATTTTTCTTTCTTAGATTTTATTTTTTAAAAATTATTTTACAGAATTTTTTTATAAATTTTATTTTAGAATTATATATATATATATATATATATATATATATATATATATATATATATATATATATATATATATATATATATAACACTTATAAATTCAAATTTAATTAGAACATGCAAGATTAAATTTATATTTATGTTTTAATACATAATGTATTTATAAAATATAAAATATCTATAATTTAAAAAAATAAAAATACTTATTAAATATATAAAATAATTAATATATTAAATACATTTTAAAATATTTTATATTAGACAATATGACAATATAAAATTTCAAGATATCAATATAATAAAAATAAAAATTTTATAGTGATAATGCACTAGAATAATAAAATTTTATTTCAAAAATTATTCTATTTTTTTAGTTTTACAAATGATTTTCTTTCAAATTAATCTAGATATACATTTTAGATAGTCCATACGTTCGATTGTTCTGGTGACCAACGTCTGTTCGGACAGCTAGAATATCTGGAACTATAATTAGACTAGAGTGAAGGGTGTTACAGAGACAACTTCTTGTTACGTTCGTAAACAGATTAACGATTAACTAACACTTCATGGAGAGGAAAATATGAAATTTATTGACTTTTTTCCCTCCAAAATTGTTGAACGCAACTATGAGATTTGATATGAGAGGTTGCTTTCTAGTTTTAGCAAGATTGACCGCTAAGTTGGGAGGAACAAAGAAACTTGCTTTGTTGTCCGGTTCTTGACGTTACATTTTTTTTTTTTTTTAATTTAGAAATTTATAGAGGTTTTTTTGAATTTGAATTAGGGGTGTGCAAACGGTCGGTTTGGTTCTGAACAAAACCGAACCGATAAAACAGAAAATTGAAAATTAAAAATTTTAAAAACCGAATCAAACCGATTAATAATAGAAAATCAAACCGAACCAAACCGATAAATATTGGTTCGGTTTGGTTTGGTTTTAAACCGATCAAACCGAAATTTATAAATTGAGCATTTGATTTCCAACTGGGTTCGGTTTGGTTTTAAACCGATCGAACCTAAATCTTAGGGTTCGGTTCAATTTTCTTTGATTTCCTTGATATATATATATATATTAATAATTTTGGTTTGGTTTGATTTTTTTGATTTTTTATGAAAATAACCGAACCAAACTGATTAACCGAAATTATCAAAATTATAAATCGAACCAAACCGATTAAATTTTAAAACCGAACCGATTGAACTTAATTGACTCGATTCAATTCGATTTTTTAGTTTAAACCGAAAATTACTCTCTCCTAATTTGAATCATGACCATTTTATATTATTGATGCGACTACTTATTAAAATCTAATGATAAGGTCAGACAATAAAAAATATTTTAATATTTTATATTTCATAATAGTTATATATTCATTAAATAAGAATTTGCACAATCTAAAAAAAAGGCTATTATATAAATAAAAAAAATTGCATAATTAAAAATTGTTTATTTGGAGAATATTGTTTGCTGCAATGTTATATGCTACAGTAAATTATAAAAATTTAAATCAGCAACGAATTGTTTTCCCTTGCTAATGGTATTGCGACAGATTTTTCAATTTTGAAGTGAATAGTGATTTTTTTTTTTAAATTACCGATGGAAGCAACGAATTTTTTATTTCATTTGTGGATTATAAAGATTTTTCATTTATATATATATATATATATATAATAAAAAAATAAAATAAAAAATGATATAAATTTACTAATAAATTTTAATGGAGGACTAAAAGTATAAATGGATATGTACCATTCATATACAAAATATATATATACTACCATATATCTTATGTCTTATTCAATATTGACTTATTCAGACAAAAAAATTTCCTAAATATAAAGGAAAAACTTACTTAGGCTTGATCCATTATGGTTTCAAAATATAAATATGTGAGTTTTATTATATATTTTATATCTTGAATGTAAAATGAATCGAGTCTAAATAAGAATAATTTTCTTTTGTAAATTTCAATGCTATTTTTTTTTCTTTTGTAAATTTATTGGAAAAATTATTCTTCAAAATAAGTTTTTCTAGGAAATAAAATTTTCTCAATTTTCTTGTGAAAAATTATTTTCTTGAAAATTTTATTTTGGAAATAATTTTTTAAAAATAATTTTCTATGAGAAATGTTTTTTCAAGCCATTACTGAAGAAAAGAAGTAAGGGTTCAAACATTAATTCTATAAAATTTCAAGAATTAAAAAATAATTTTTTTAATTAAGTGTAAGAATATCATTTATTATATATTTAACGGAGAAGATATTTTTTTTGGATGAAAAGACCAACTCATTAATGAATTCAAATTATAAAAAATTACTCATTCCAATCTCAAGATACGTGGAACTTCACTAAAAAAAAATACATGAAGCAACTCATTAATTATATCAAATTATATTAAAAAATTGTAATAAAATCTTTATTCTTTTCTTAAAGAATATGGATATCTACTTACTATTGTCATTGTCATTGTTAAATATTGAAGATTGTAGGGATTAAAATGTAATTCACCTTTTGTTGAATCTCCTTGCACTTGAAAAAGCACAAGAGATTTTTCCGGATTCTTATTTGAATGGTAGAAGGAAATCGATCGTCGAAAGTGATCTAAAATTTGTATATATTATTTTGGATTTCAAAAATCAACAATAGACCTGGAAAATTATGGAAGAAAATTACATGGCAGACAAATTTTGCAAAGAAAAATGATAAAATCCAATTATTTTAATGTGTGATTATGATGTTGCAATTTTTTTTCCTTTTGTTTTTTATGCATAGTTGGTCGTAATTTTAGATCTGAGCAATGCTGCATGTATTGACAAAGTGAACTAACGGTAATAGTAATAATGATGGCTAAGTGTTAGTGGTGATGGTAGTATTGACAATAAATAAAAAAATTAAAATAAATAATTTAGATTATATTCATTTTTGCATGTAATAATCATTACGATTGCTCTAAATATAATTGATTACATTATATAATTATCATTTCATTATATTAAATTTTTTTATATTATCAAACAACATAATTAAAGTTGCAATGTAATTATTATTATATTACAACTTTGATTGCGTTATACCAAACATGGCCTTAGTGCCATTGGATTTCCTATTAATAATAAATATTTTGCTTATCCCAATATTTTCCAGTCTCCAATTTTTACTAAAGGCAGATATTATTTAGCTGCTTCAACTCAAAAGGCTCTCAAGAGAAAGACCACAAAAAAGAGCAAAAATGAGTGTGAAATTAGTGTGTGGAGTCAGTTTCACTTTGGCGCTAATGCTAACTATTCAGTTGGCAATAGCAAAGGCACCTATTGCAAAGCCCAACTGTACAGACCATTGCGGAAATATAAGAATTCCGTACCCATTCGGAATGGGCAATAGGGATTGTTATTTCAACGAATCGTTTGAGATTGAATGCAAAGAAAGTAGAGCTTTTATAAGTAAAATCAAAATGGAGCTCCTCAATATTTCTATAGAAGGCTGGGCTAACGTCAAAAGTCCAATCATATCCTCCAATTGCTCCGACAGGAAGACCAATCTGCCTTTCAATTTGACGGGAAGTCCTTTCTTTATTTCCGACGAGAACGTATTCACTGCAGTAGGTTGCAACACCCGTGCTTTAATGATCGATGAACCTCTCCAACGCCTTGGGTGTGAGTCCAAATGCCTTGGCCAGAAGAAGGATGTTGATCGGCGACAAATGCTTCCTAATTTCATGGAAGAGGTTTCTAGTGGTAATTACTGGATAGTGAACGATTATTGTAATGGTACCGATTGCTGTCAGGTTACAATACCTTCATCCCTTCAGGTTTTCGATCCAAAATTACAGGCCATAGATGATAATCAAAGCAAAAATAGTTGCCAGCTGGCATTCCTAGCAGGAACATATGGAGTAGATTCCTGGAGAGAAAAGGATCGCAATGTCCAGTTTCCGATGGTGCTAGATTGGGTAATCAATTCTACCCTAAGGGAAGATTATCTAAGGACGATGAATTCCAGCCAAAGGAAAGGTGTTGTCCCGAAAACCTTTTATTGCTACTACTACGGTTCTTCTTCTTCTTCTAATAAGCCAATATTCCGTTGTTCTTGCAAACGTGGGTACGAGGGCAATCCTTACCTTGAGTGCACAGGTAAATTTAATGCGCTGTTGTTTTACTTTTTACTGCTATTACAGTGCTACCAATTAATATATTTATTCGTCATCTATTTATTCAAAATTAACACATGTTAGATATCATTTATTTTATCAAATATCATGTGTCATTAATGAGTAATTTTAAAAAATAGTTGAAAATAATAATTACAAAAAATTTATAAAGATATAAATTTAATTATTATAAAATCAAATAAAAATTTTATTTGATTCTTATTAAAAGTAAATTAAAATAATTATTATAGTAAATTTATAAAATTTATATAAAATTACATTGATAAATTTAAAATTCTTATTATAAAAAACGTGCATCTATTATTTTAGAGCTTAAAATCTACTAAAGGTGAACTTAATTATTTGAGAATTCAAGTGAATGAATATATATAGGTAAATGAAAACTCGAGATCTTCTCGCTCCCTACACTTTAAAAGGTAAAGAAAAACCAATTAGATTTCTCCCTTATTAGCAATTGAAATCTTTTAGTTAGTAGGTATTAATATATTATTATCCATCTACCAATAACTAGAATAGTACTATTCTTTTTTATTCACTTATTCTTTTCATTTTCACTTTGTTATATTAGATATTGATGAATGCAAAGAGCAAAAGCATCATTGCAAGGGAATAACAAAATGTGTGAATACTTCGGGATCATTTAAATGTGTACCTGATGCAAAATGGATTATATTATTGGTAAGTCTTCTTTTGCTCAATAATATCATTAATCAATCATGCAAAGAGCTATAATACTTTTTACCATTTTTATGACCTAAAAAAATTTTAAGTAAGTTTAATTAGTCTATATCATATTATCCTTAATGATATTATTTTTTATTAATATAATTATAAATAAATATATAATTTAATTGCTTTGAAAATTTTTGAGTTACAAATAATATGAGTTAATATAATCCTAAACAAATATGAGATTTATTATTTCTTAATTTCTATTGATGAATCCATAAATGAGTTTTTTTTTTTTTAATCCATAAATGAGGTTGCCTAATGATATCTCTAAGTTACATATATTGACTTTGTTAAGTTAGTAAGTTTAGACAAGGTGATTTTTTTTTTTTTAAACTTCTATTGACTTTGTTAAGTTTCACTTTTTTTCTTTCGAGTTATTTAGTGCGTAGGGGGGATTATTGGAGTATTGGTAATAGTCTTTGTTACTCGGATATTGTGCAAGCATGTGAAGAAAAGAAGGAAAATCGAACTCAGAAAAAAGTTCTTCAAAAGGAATGGTGGGTTGCTATTACAACAACAACTTCAAGTGATGGTAGTGTTCAGAAAACCAAAATATTTACATCAAAGGAGTTGGAAAAAGCCACTGATCATTTCAATGATGACAGAATACTTGGTCAAGGAGGTCAGGGTACAGTGTACAAGGGAATGCTAGCAGATGGAAGAATTGTTGCTGTCAAAATGTCCAAATTAGTTGATGAGGAAAATCTACAAGAATTTATTAATGAAGTTGTGATTCTTTCTCAAATCAATCACAGGAATATTGTCAGCCTTTTGGGATGCTGCTTGGAAACAGAAGTTCCCTTGCTAGTCTATGAATTCATACCCAATGGATCTCTTTTTCAATATCTCCATGACCAAAATGAGGCGTCTTCATTACCATGGGAAATGAGAGTACGGATTGCGAGTGAAATTCCTGCGGCACTTGCATATTTGCACTCAGCAGCTTCTACTCCAATTTACCATCGTGACATTAAATCTACAAATATACTCTTAGATGAGAAACACAAAGCAAAAGTATCCGATTTTGGAACTTCAAGATCAATTGCGATTGATCAAACTCATTTGACAACTCATGTGCATGGCACTTTTGGTTATTTGAATCCAGAGTACTTCCAATCTAGCCAATTTACAGATAAGAGTGATGTCTATAGCTTTGGAGTAGTTCTAGTGGAGCTTTTAAGTGGACAAAAGCCAATTTGTTCAAGTAGCTCACAAGAAACCATGAGTCTTGCCACACATTTCATTCTTTTGATGGAAGAGAACAGACTTCATGACATTGTTGATGTGTGCATTATGGAGGATTGTCATGAAGAAGAAATTGTTGCAGTAGCTAATCTAGCTCTAAGATGCTTAAATTTGAATGGAAAAAAACGACCTACAATGAAAGAAGTTGCATTAGAGTTGGAAAGGATTCGACCATCACCAAGTAATAACTTACATGTTCAACAAAATACTGAAGAGACTGAAAAGACCATGGCTGCTGAAGTAATTATATTGCAGATGGATGATGTTCCTACTTCAATTACTTGTGATTTTAACTGCTAATGTTGAAGTTGTAATAATAGGTCTTTGAACCATCTATTGCTTTATAAGAAAGTCATTGAAGAAACTCTAGAACATGCAATAATAATATTAGTTCTTGCTTTATAGAATATGTAATAATATTGATTAGTAGGACCTATGATCAAGAAGGCTATGTGTATTTCTATTAAAGCATATGTTTCATTTTGTTTCTTAGACTGGTCCATTACCATTGCCTTCTATTCTTTTTTATATGAAGGTTGTTGAAGAACTAATTAAAGAAAAATCTAATTAAAGAACCTCCACAATCTTGTTTTAAAATAAATTGCGCCTAAATTTAATTCATAATAAATTTAAAATATAATATATATATAATGAGATATATATTTATAAAATAAATTAGACTCATATGTTTATGTTTTTGAAAAGAAAAGATTTCGAGAGTTATCATGTCAACCAAATTTGAGTGCATTAACCTGAATAAGAATTAATGGCTTCTCTAGCAATTTCTTGTGTTTCTAACGGCTAAATTTGTTTTTCTTTCTTTTTTATCTTTTTCCTCATCCAAGGTACAGGGACTTTTACTACTGACATTAGTATTACTAGAAGCCTCAATGCCATTTCTCTATTTTAATCGGATTGAATATTATTTTTATGATATTTAAAAAATTAATTCATAATATCAATTGATATAAATAAAAAAATCAATATTATTTTTTTTTCATGAGATAAAAACTCCAAGCTAAGCAATAAATATAATTATAAAAATAAAATACTATGTACACTAATATTATGTAGATTTCATATAAAAAAATAAGGCTAAATGATTAAAAAAATTCAAACCTTTATAAGTTTTTTCTATTTTAGTAAAATCATTTAATTTTATGCATTTAATCTCAAATTTTCATATTTATTTTAATTTTAAAAATTAGTTTCATTAGATTAAAAATAATTTAAATATTGACTAACATTATTAATATTAGTCAATTATTTTAATTTTTTTATTTTAGTAATTATTCTCAAATAAATCAAATAAAAATATTGTTTTATTGAATCAAGTACTTATTATTTTAAAAGTAATAATTAGATTTATTTTTTATATTATTTATTAATATTTTATATCTAAACATTTGAATTTTTTTAATTAGTTAAGCCTTAAATTCGAGATAAAATGATGAGAAAGATGTGAATTAAAAGTACAATATAAAGAGAGAGAAAAAAAATTAAAATTAAGATAATAATATTAGATATATTATTCAATTATTATATTTTTCATCAACAGGAAGTTTGTTAAAATTAATGAAATATTAAAATCATAGAACAAATGAATAAAATTAAATAGATTAGCTAAATTTGACAATATATAAATTAAAAAATTTGAATAATTTGTCAATTAATGAATTTAATTGTTTTAATTAAATTTATCAATAAAATTGAATACAATATGACAAGTTTATAATTAAATTGATAAAATTAAAATATTTATTAAAAATTATAATTAACAAGAAGATTTAGATATTTTTTTGCAATTTAAAAAAAATAGCAATAATAATAGTACGAAAAGTTATGTGGAGAAAGTCTTAAAGAAAATATTTCCTACAAACACTTAAGAATTTTCCTTTAACTACTCAACTAATGCGCGGTCAAGTAACTTATTGATGCATACATTTTATATCATCATTTTGGTATAATTTTTACACATAATTTACCATTGTTTATAGCAATTACTGTAGATATTAGCATATATTTAGTTAATTTCGCCTTTTTACACTTCTTAGTTTAATTTTTGGAACTTGTTTGTTTTGTAGGTTAAATCTGGAGAATTTTAGTGTATTTTGAGCAGAGCAGCCATTTAGAAGAAATTAGAGTTGAATTGCAAAATTTTGAAGTTAAGTTAAAGAAACAGAAAGTTGCACAACCTATGACACATCTTGTATCACAGGTTGTGTCGTTGTCAGATATGAAGTTTTTCTCAGGCAGAAAGTTACACAACTTGCAACACAAGGTGCAACACAACCGACTCAGTTTGTGACGTTTTAATGAAAATTTGCTGACGTGGTACTTTCGTCCCTCTGATTTAATACATTATTTTCTCCAGAATCTTCTGTCCTTTTAACCCATTCTAGGGCAGACATTTGCACCATATATAAACTCCTTTTTCTCTTTCTTTCCATAAGGAGAAAAATAGGGAAATTTTACAAGAGAGAGAGAGAGGAAGAGGAGCACGTGATATCGATTTTTGGCAGCAGTAGAGGACGCCTTCTGCAACACTCCAGCAACAGATTCTTCATCATTTTACTGGGTTTTTCTTTCCCTTAGCTTAGATTTTCATTATTTCTTTATTTTTATACTTGGGTTTGTCTTGAAATCATGATTTGTTAGTAGATCCTTGAGATTCTAGAGATGGGTTTGTAAATATTGCTTTGTATTATGGTTTTTGAACTGATTTAGTCATTTAGATGAGATTTGCTATATTTTGATTTATTGCTTATGAGTTTGTTGTCTTGCTTGATGAATGGGGCCTCATTAAGTTAAGTTTTAATCTTTGACAGATGGACTAAAAAGTGAATATTTGGGATAAATAATCTTGCAATAAACTTAGTTTTCTTAGTGTTAGAGATAAGCTAAGAGGATTAAGGGGACTTTCAACATCAATTAGAGCTTTAATTGGATTTTTGTCAGGTTTGAAATACCGTGAAAATAGGGTTTGATTTGATGAATAGCAACTTTGAAATGCTTGAAAAAGGTTTCAAAGAAATAAAAATTGATTTCCCTCAAAATTGCAATTCTCATGTGTTTGACTGAATTGGGGATAAGCCACATACAAACAATATTGAAAACCCTATCTCTAGAATCACTTTAATTTTTATTGAATTTGATTTAATTCCTCTAATTTCATAATTAGCAATTTCAATTTAAATTTTGGTAATCTAGTTTAATTAATTTAGTTAATTGTTTGATTTAGCTTAAATTCGTCAAATACCAATTTTAATTTTAAATTTCATTTTTAATATCTTTAAATTTTACCACTCTAATTAGCTTATTCCTTTAATTCCAATTTAAGCATAATTCCCTATGGGAACGATATTTTTAAAATTATACTACTGTGGTCCACGCACTTGCGAAAGCTATTTCACAGCTAACATCAAGTTTTTAGCGCCGTTGCCGGGGAATTGTTTGGTTTTAAGTTGGATTTTAATTGTTTTAAGCTGATTAAAATTTTTATTTTCTTTTATTTTCACTATTGTTCCTTGTGTTTTTCAGGTACTTTTCTTGTTTATGAGACGATCGAAAAGTACAAGTGATAATCAATTATTGTTCAACCCTGAAATTGAAAAATTCTGTCGAGCTAACAAAAAAGAATCTAAGAGGAGAAAGGAAGCAGAAAAAGAAGAACAACAAGAGTTTGACCAAGAGGAGAAAATTGAAAATATGGAGAATCAAAATAGAGCTATTAGTGGAAATAATGAAGGAAATGAGCAAAACAGGCAAAATGAAGTTGTTAATCAAAATGATCCTCAGAGAAGATCCATGTTAAATTATGCTTTTCCTAGATGTGCAGATGTGAGAGATAATAGACCTATCATTGGAGCTAATCAATTTGAGTTAAAGACTGGTCTCATTCAAATGGTTCAGAATTCACAATTTGGAGGTAGACGACTTGAAAATCCTCATTCTCATTTGAAGAAATTTTTGATGATATGTGGCACTCAAAGACAACCTGGAGTTTCAGATGAAGTGATTCGGTTGACCTTATTCCCATTCTCTCTTCGGGATTCAGCATCAGAGTAGTATGACTCACTTCCACAAGCTACTATAGCTACTTAGGAGCATCTATCTCAATCTTTTCTATCTCAGTTTTTCCCACCTGGGAAGACCACTCATTTGAGGAATTTGATGGTAGCTTTTAAACCAAGGGATGATGAAACTTTGTATGAATCTTGGATGAGATTTAAGGAGCTTGAAAGGCAGTGTCCTCATCATAAAATACCCAAATGGATGATTGTTCAGAATTTCTACACCAAAGTTACTCCAGCCATAAGAAATACAATTAATTCACAAGCAGGAGGAGATTTCATGAGAATGACACGTGAAGAATGCTATGATCTATTAGAGAAGATTACTCATAACACCCATTTATGGGGAAATCCTAGAGCAATTGAGCCAAAAAAGGCTGGGATCTATGAACTTGACTCAGTTAGCTATATGAATGCAAGATTTGATTAGTTGACTCAGCTACTTAGTTATTTTTGCACAAAGGCAACAAACTCAACTCCTACAACTATGCAACAAGTTGCCTACACAGATGAAACCCAAAGTTATAGAGTTTATTACTCTTCTTTTGGTAATGATTATTTGCAAGAACAAGCTGCTTATGCAGGAGGTTATCAATAGAAACATATGGGAAATTCTTACTCTAATGTGAACAACTCAACATGGAGACCACAAGCAACTTTTGGTCAACAAGGTCAAAGCTCAAACTATTCTCATAAACAGCAGTATATGCAACAGAATAGGCCTCAGTTTCAGCCTCAATTTCAGAACAAAAGGCAGCCACAACCTGGATATTAACCAAGAGCACAACAATCCCTTCCACCTCATGAACCAAAGCCAACCTTGGAAAGCATGATGGAGAAATTTTTTGCTGAACAAAGCAAGATGAATAGCAAATTGGAGGAAGAAATGCAACACATGAGACAAACCATGGATCAATTACAAGCCCACAACCATATGTTGGAGACTCAATTGGCTCAACAAGCAAGCTCATCAGGATCTAAATCCTATGGCAAACTACCTAGTCAACCACAGAACCCTCATGAACAATATAAGGTTGTAACCTTGAGAAGTGGTAAGAAAGTTGGTCAAGAGAGTGAAAACAAGAAAGAAGAAAAAGAAAGCACAAAAGAAGAGAAATCAGTTGAGAGCAAGAAAAATAAAAAAAGAAGAAGAAAGCAAAAGTGAGCGAGATGAGGGAGAGAAACCATACATTCCACCTGAACCTTATAAGCCCACCCTTCCCTACCCTTAAAGATTCATCAAGTAGAAGCTAGACAAACAATTTAGAAAATTCCTTGAAGTGCTAAAGAAGTTGTATATCAATGTGCCATTCACTGAGGCACTATCCCAAATGCCAAGTTACGCCAAGTTCTTAAAGGAGATTCTTACCCACAAGAGAAGGCTAGAGGATTATGACACCATCAACTTAGGAGAGCAATGCAGTGCTATAATTCAAAAGAAGTTACCTCCCAAACTCAAAGATCCGGGTGTGTTTTCCATTCCTTGTCATATAGATGATAATTGTGTGGTAAATGCCTTATGTGACCTTAGAGCTAGTGTCAGCCTAATGCCTCTTTCAATATATGAGAAGCTAAATATGGGAGAGTTGAAGCCCACAAACATGTATCTTTCATTAGCTGACCGTTCAATTAAATATCCAGAAGGTATTCTAGAAAATGTGCCTATCAAGGTTGGGAAATTCTACATTCTGGTGGACTTTGTCATTTTAGATATGGAAGAAGACACAAAAATTCCTATCTTGTTAGGAAGACCATTTTTGGCAACATCTGGTGCTTTAATTGATGTAAAGGGTGAGAAATTGACACTTAGAGTGGGAGATGATCAAATGATATTCAACATCAATCCAGCCATGAAAAGGAAACATGAAGAAGTTGATTCTTGTTTGTGGGTAGACATTATTGATGAGATTGTTCAAGAGCATTTCAGAAAAAGCTATCCACAAGACCCTCTTGAAAATTGCTTAGTCCATGGTGGGAGCATTGATGATGACAATCCTCATATAGCTGCTTTTGCACAACACTTGGAGAGCTCTCCACCACATCCTGAAGCTATAATTTTTCAGCTTGAAGAAGTGCAAACTTTGGAGATTAAACCACCATCATTAAACCTCTTCCTTCCAACCTCAGGTATGCTTTTCTTGGACCCAATGGAACATATCCTGTTATAATTAATGCAGCTTTAACTGATATTGAGATTGACAAATTGTTGAGAGTTTTAAGAGAATATAGGAGAGTTTTGGATTATGCAATTAATGATATAAAGGGAATTAGTCCAACAGTCTGTATGCATAGAATTTTCCTAGAGCCCAATAGTAGACCTTCTATTGAATACCAAAGAAGATTGAATCCTACAATGAAGGATGTTGTGAAAAAGGAAATCCTGAAATTACTAGCTGCTGGAATCATTTACCCTATTTCTGACAGCGAGTGGCTTAGTCCTGTGCATGTTGTACCAAAATAAGGTGGGGTGACAGTTGATAAAAATGAGAATAATGAATTGATACCCACTAGAACTGTTATAGGGTGGAGAATGTGCATAGACTATAGGAAGTTGAACAATGCTACAAGAAAAGACCATTTTCCCCTTCTTTTTATGGATCAAATGTTAGAGAGATTAGCCAAGCATTCTTACTTTTGTTACTTAAATGGATATTCTGGTTTCTTTCAAATTCCAATCCATCCTGATGACCAAGAAAAAACTACCTTTACCTGTCCCTATGGCACCTTTGCCTATCGAAGGATGTCATTTGGATTGTGTAATGCGCCTGCCACCTTTCAAAGGTGCATGATGGCCATTTTTTCTGATTTTATTAAAGAAATTATAGAGGTCTTCATGGATGACTTTCAGTATATGGCACTAATTTTGATTCATGCTTGACTAATTTGTCTAAAATCTTGTAGAGGTGTGCTGATAATGATCTGGTGTTGAATTGGGAGAAATGCCACTTTATGGTCCAAGAGGGGATCGTCTTAGGGCATTTGATCTCAAACAGGGGAATAGAAGTAGATAGAGCCAAAATATAAATTATTGAAAAAATGCCCCCTCTAACCATTGTCAAAGGAGTGCGGAGTTTTCTTGGACATGCTGGATTTTACCGATAATTTATTCAGGATTTTTCTAAAATTACTAAACCCTTAATAAATCTTTTGAATCATGATGTTAAATTTGATTTTAATCAAGATTTTATGGTTGCTTTTTGCAGGTTAAAGACGGCATTAACAACAGCTCCTATCATGCAACCCCCGAATTGGACTTTGCCATTTAAAATCATGTGTGATGTAAGCGAGTTTGTTGTTAGAGCTGTCCTTGGCCAGTGAAAAGATAGAAAACCTTATGCAATTTACTATGCAGGCCGAACCCTCGATGAAGCTCAAGTTAATTATGCTACAACTGAAAAGGAGTTCCTTGCGGTAGTATTTGCACTCAATAAGTTCCGTTCTTATTTGGTCAACTCAAAGGTAATTATTTTCACTGATCATACAGCAATAAGGTATTTAATGAGCAAGAAAGAAGCTAAATCTAGGTTGATTAGATGGATTTTGTTACTTCAAGAGTTTGATTTAGAAATAAGAGATAAAAAAAAGTGTTGAGAATGTGGTGGTTGATCACCTTTCTAGGATAAAAACTGAAAATAAAGATGATGATGTTGTGCCAATTGATGAGTTTTTTATGAATGAGCAGCTGTATGTGTTGAAATCTGCACTTCCATGGTTTGCTGATATTGTGAATTATTTGTCTTGTGGTGTCTTGCCAGCTGATTTATCTTGGCAGCAAAAGAAAAGATTCTTGCATGATGTTAAATTTTATTCTTGGGAAGAGCCTCTTTTATTCAGGAGATGTAATGATGGAATAATTAGGAGATGTATACCAAAGGATGATGTTATTTACTATTGTCATTTCTCTGAATATGGTGGTCATTATAGTGTCTCAAAAACTGTTGAAAAAGTGTTGACATCAGGTTTCTATTTGTCTAATATGTTTAAACATGTGAGAGACTTTGTAAGAAGTGTGATAGGTGTCAAAGGGTAGGCAATATTTCCAAGAGAGATGAGATGCCCCAACAGTCCATATTAGAAGTTGAATTGTTTGATGTGTGGGGAATTGATTTCATGGGGCCATTTCCATCCTCATATGGGAATAAATATATCTTGGTAGGGGTGGACTATGTATCTAAATGGGTAGAAGCTATTGCTACACCTACCAATGATGTAAAAGTTATAGTGAAATTTCTAAAAAAATTTGTTTTGACCAGATTTGGTGTCCCACATGCCATAATTAGTGATGGTGGTGGCCATTTTTGCAATCACCAATTTGAAAAATTGATGAGAAAGTATGGGGTAAAGCATAGGATTGCCACACCATATCACCCTCAAACAATGGCCAAGTAGAAATCACAAAGAGAGAACTTAAGCAAATTTTGGAGAAAATTGTCAGCAAGTCTAGAAAAGATTGGTCCCTTAAGTTAGATGACACTCTTTGGGCATATAGAACAGCCTTTAAAACCCCCATAGGAACTACACCTTATAGGTTAGTTTTTGGAAAATCATGCCATTTGCCCGTAGAGTTAGAACATAAAGCTTATTGGGTTATAAGAGCAATCAATTTTGATTTATAAGTTACTGGACAAAAAAGATTTTTGCAACTTGATGAGTTAAAAGAATTGAGACTTGATGCTTATGAAAATACTAGGATCTATAAAGAAAGAACTAAAAAATAGCATGATAAGCATATCAAGAAAAAGGACTTTAAAGAAGGAGATTTGGTGCTCTTATTCAATTCAAGGTTGAAATTTTTTCAAGGAAAATTAAAATCAAGGTGGTCAGGACCATTTAAAGTTGTGAAAGTTTTCCCTCATGGTGCTGTGGAAATTTTTGGTAAAAAATCTGGTAATTTCAAAGTAAATGGGCAAAGGTTGAGGCATTATTCAGTTAGTGAGCCAATTGAGAAGATAGCAACCTGCTATCTCTCTCATTCTCTATGAAATTTTGATTGAGTAAGGTCAAGCTAAAGACCTAAACTTAGCATTTCTGGGCATAATCTACAATTTTTCTTTGATTCTTTATTTCTTTCATATATTTGTTTTAAGTTATTCTATACTCTTTATTCAGAGTTTGACATTGTTCTAATTTTCTTGTGTAAATGAGATACAATTCATTGCAAGCAAATGAGCTTTAGTCATTCTGTTTTAGTTCTAGTTTTAAATTTCAGCTTTAAATTTTAGTTTTAAATTTGTTCCTTTGTACTTTTCATCTTTCTAAGGCTGAATATTTGCTAGTTGGTTTTGCAGGACTCATTGCTCTTTTTGTTGATCTTGAGAGAGTTTTTCTAAACTTTGTCATCTTGGTTTAAAAAGAAAATTATTTGAAAGTGGATGTGTGAATTGGTGCTTTGTAAATTTTTAATGAGTGTTTGATGAATACAGTAGGTTGAGCAATTAGAACTCATGTCATGAAGGTCTGATCACTTGAAATTTAATTTGTTTCAATTTTTCAGGTACTGTGTAATTTTGTCAAATTTGGACAGAAAGTTACACAATCTGTGACACAACCAATTTTGGTTGTGTCATAGCTTGTGTTCGCTGGACACCAATTTGGACAGAAAGTTCCATAACCTACGGCACAATCGATTTTGGCTTATGTCGCAGCTTATGTTCACTGGGTGCAAATTTGGACAGAAAGTTGCATAACTTCCGGCTCAACTTACATCCCTGTGTTTGTAGGAGGGGGGCATGAGGCGAAATATCATCCATTAGAATTATATAAAATGCACCAGGTAATGCCCAGGAAAGATGGTGGAGTCACAATGGTCTCACTTAAGTACCACCTCCTTAGACAACATTTCCTAGACATGCACTTCATACAATCCTAATAGAATCAAACCACTGGTAAGTATCGTCTTTCCATAACACTACCACGGTACTAAGGATTTATGCCACGAAGGCATAGATAGACAGGAGTCGCCACCCGGGTAATAACCGAGACATATTCAGTGTTTCTTCCGAGGGTCATGGATGACAACTTACTCCTTGCAGAGTTTCCACAACCATCATTATCATAGCCCAATGTCTAGGTTCGGGATAGTGGGTACGTAAGGGGAAGGTGTTAGGCACCCCTTACGCCTGGTCTAACCTCGTTGATTCGAGTGCCAGTCCTCTATCAATGTTTCTAGAAGTCTTGTTTATTATTCTTTTATTAAACTTTATCCTAAAAAATGCAATTCTAATCCTACACACACAAGTAATTCACAAAAGGGTTGTTGTTTACACACAATTTTCATACACAAGTAATTCCTATCTATGGGGTTGCTAATTATTTAAATGATATTTACCAGATGACTAAAATTAATTTATTATTGAGAATTTAATTTACAAACAAATTCAATATCAAATAACCCTATGTTTCTATTTAACCTAATTAATTAATTTTCTCCAAGTTACCCCAAGGATAATTAAACTAAGTTAATTATGTACATATGTAATTTATTCTAATATCACATAAGGCCCAAACAATCACAACCTAATAAAGATTTCTAACATGCAAATTTATTTTACAATTACCAAGTATTAAATTAAATTTATTTTACATGCCAATATTAGTTTAATTTACAAACAAGATTAATTTTAATTTATAAAATATTTATTTAAATTAATTACATACAAAAGTCAGTTAAATTAAAAACAAAGTTAATTTTAATTTACCAAATAAAAATTCTATTATTACTATAATTTCATGTCAATGGTTATTCGAGGAGTTTAGAGCTACTTACTTGTTGGTAAATACAGTTACCATTGGGGCAAGCTACCCTTAAAAAATGGTCTTCTCTTCTAATATGGCAATGATATCCCTGGCTTACTCCCATTTAGCTCCACAAAAGCTCCACGCAAATGCCCTATTTGGTACTTACCTTAGGGCTACTTACCAATTTTGTTTGTAATAAAAATAAAGAAACTAAAGAAAATAAAAGAAATAAAGAAAATATTAATAACGATTTACATTGGATTCTAATTCTAGTCTCCTAAAGGGTTAAGATTCCTAATTAGTTACAACTACCTAATGGTCTAAGTCTTCTAACATGATCCAAACACTTCATAACACTTCTTGAATTAAAAGAACATAGAAAAATATATCAAGTATCAATTAAAACCCAAGAAAATATAAGAACATGCATAAATATACAATTTTCAAATTCTAGCAGATTAACGGTAGCAAGAAATCCTATTTTTTAAAAATAGTTAGACATGCCTAAAAATCATAAAAAAAATTAAAGAAGATAGCCTACATATCATACAAGATCATAAAATTTATAAATCAAACAAAACCCTAGCCAAATGGTCTACATAAATCGTAACTTTTCTAAGTGACAGAATCACACTATTTTTTTATAAAATTCATAACTCATTAACCACAATAGATATGGATGCAAAACCAATTGGAAAAGATTCATAAGATTCTAAAATTAATTTTAGACACTAGATTTACACAAAAATATTGAGAAACAAGGGAGATATGGGCTCCATAAATCGGGTATCCTGCAAATCAGATTTTACAGGAACCTAATTTCAAATAGCCATAACTTATAAAATATTAAAGCTTTTTTAGTGATTCTTAAGCCTAAAATTAATAGAATTTCGTGTAAAATATGAATATAATTTTTACAAATTTTTTACAGATTCAAAAAACAATGAAAAATAATAAAAATACGAGAGACAGAAACTAAACATGTGCAAAGTTGTGTATCCCCTTAAATTAAACATGATTATATGATCTATATGAACATATAAAATAAATTAAAAATAAGGAACATAGAATTAAATATTATATGGCATAGATCTTGAAAAGAAAATAAAAGAACTAACCTTTAAGAAATATCGCTAGAATGAAAGAAGAACTAAAAGAATTTTGGATATTCCTCTCTTTAATTTTTTTTTCCTTTTTTTATTTTTTTATTTTTTGTCTTCTCCTCCCCCTCCTTTTTTTTCAGTGGGGTATTTATAGGGTTTTGGGAGAGAGGTGGATAGGGTTTGGAGTCCTAGCGTGATAAAGTTCAGATAACTTGAACAACTAGGATTGCAGAATTTGAGTGAGACTGAAATATGGATGAGGTGTTTCAACCAATGGGAAGAGAAGGAAAGGGGAAGGCACCAATAGGGAGTGAGGAAGAGGTGTGGTTGGGTTTGAAGTCCTAGTGTAATAAGATTCAGATAACTTAAATAACTGGGATTGAGGAATTTGGGTGAGACTGGGATATGGGTGAGGTGTTCCAACCAATAGGAAGAGAGGGAAAGGGGGTGATACCAATAGAGAGTGAGGAAAAGAGTGGGGCAAAAGGGGGAGAGAGAGTTAATATGGGAGAGGAATAGAGAAAAATATATTTTTTTATTTTAATTTTTTAAAAAATAAATTAAATGGGTCATATTTAAAATTCCTAACTAGGCTTTCTTAGGCCCATGGGGCCCAATTAAATTTAATTAGGTCTATTTAAGAACTACCCATATTAAATTTAAACAAAAAAAGATTTTATTTAAATTAAATTAACTTCCCAAAAAACATATTTTTTTTTCAAGATCATGCTAAAAAATTAATAATTCAGCTCCATACCTCCAATTACATCTTACAGTCATATAATTTTTCATCATCGGGTTTCCCACAGCCTCAATGCACATACTCATCACAAAATAAGGGCCTACAGTTTGCCCCCCCACTTTGGTGAAAGTTGAAATCAATGCGAAAGCATTGCTCAAGTTTCATCAAAGTGAAACTCAAATTTCTTATAACTATGAAACATTGGCTATGAGGATCAAGTATATCTTGCTCGGTCGACATACTCTATGTTATGAGACTAGCTGCGGTTTCATAACTGCGATAGTTGTGTCACGTGAAAATTGAGTGCATCTTGCTCTGTCGATACACTCTGCGTTATGAGACTAGCTATGGTCTCATAACAGTGATAACTTTGTCATATGAAAATCGAATGCATCTTGCTCTGTCGATACACTCTGCATCATAAGACTAGCTATGGTCTCATGATAATGGCAACTCTGTGATTTGAAATGTGGTGGATTCGTATTTAGGATCTCAATCCTAAACTGCCTACATATCCCCCTTGCTATCTTAAGGAAGAATCAGACCCACTCGTAGTTCGACACTTGAAACTATGGTGATGCATGTTCTTCTACGCCTTACACACCTACAGATGATATGTTGATGCGTGTTCTTCTACGCCTTACACAACTATGCCATATGTTCTAAACAATGTCTAAGGACTTACCATAAAACATCTGTCATGAAATGTTGAGGGTTCGTATTTAGGACCGTAGTCCTAAACTACCTACGTATCCCCTTCACTATCTTGAGGAAGAATCAGTCCCCCTCGTAGTTCGACACTTGAAACTGTGATGATGCATGTTCTTCTATTCCTTACACACCTACAGGTGACATGTTGATGCGTGTTCTTCTACCCCTTACACAACTATGTCATATGCCCTAAACAATGTCTAAGGACTTACCAAAAAATATTTGTCATAAAATGTTGGGGGTTCGTATTTAGGACCGCGATCCTAAACTACCTACGTATCCCCCTTGCTATCCTGAAGAAGAATCAGTCCCCCTCGTAGTTCGACACTTGAAACTATGGAGATGCATGTTCTTCTATGCCTTACACACCTACAGGTGACATATTGATATATGTTCCTTTATGCCTTACACAACTATGTCATGCGCCCTAAATAACGTCTAAGGACTTTATCAAAAAAATATCTATTTCATGATTTAAAAAAATTGAGATGACTGGGTCTCAAAACTCTTTTTTGTGATTTTTGTGCTTCTTGTATGCTACTTCCTATCATAGGCATGCTGATTTTACTAGAGATTCTAAAAAAACTTAGTCTTCTAGGGGACCTCTTTTTGCAAAAACTTTCTTATAACCTCAAATTTTTTAAGAAGAATTGTTCACCAAAAAAGACTTCCTTAAGGTCACAATACAATTTCCCTCTGATTTTTCTTTTTCTTCTCTCCTCCCATGATTTCTGCCTTGACTCATTTCTCTTCCATGAACTCTATTCTTTGTGCCCTAACTTTTGCCAGAAATGCTCTTTCGAGTTTTCATTTCAGTGGGCTTGCTCTAACTTTTTTCCCACTTAGCGAGCTCTCTTTTTTTCTTTTCTTTTTCTTTTTCTTTTTCTCTTTTTTTTTTTTTTGAAATTAGACAATCATCAGGGCATTCATATCAAGCACCTATTCTGTCATGCTCACAATACATAGATTAATTCAAAACAATGCTGTTCAATTATCTAATCATTTGATGTATCCCTTAAGACACAAACATTCACAATCATAATTAAATAAAACCTATTCCTGATTAATGCAATAAAAACTTCTTTATCTATTCAGGTACACCATTACTCCCTTTTACATTTAGTTTTACCAAATTTTCAACCTTCCAAAGTTAGAAATAAGCTTTATAATCTACTGAATGGCCTTTTTAGGTTTTTCATCCAGATCTTCTCTCATCTCTCCTTTTGCTTAGACCACCTTTTGCAGATTTTCAATCTAGTATTTTTTTTGCTTTTCTTCTTCTTTTTTTTTTTTTTTCTTTAACCCTTACTTTTACCTAGACTGCCTTTTGTAGGTTTTCAGCCTAGCGGGCCTATCTCACACAAAGTACCATTTGAGCCTGTCTAAATTGACTGGTTCTTGAAATTCATTCCCATCCAGGTCTGATATTCTTACTGTGGCAAGATCTTGTTGACTGTGTATGGACCATCCTAGCTTGGGTAAAACTTTCCTCTTAAATCAAAAGGGACAGGCCGAGCTTGTTTCAAAACCATGTCTCCCTCTTTGATCTTTCTTGGTTTCACCTTCTTATTAAAGGCTCTAGCTATCTTCCTCTGATAAGCCTGCATACGATACAAGGCTCACATCCTCTTTTCATCAATCAAAGTTAGTTCCTCATATCTCTTCTAAGCCCACTCATTTTCTAGGATCTTAGCTTCTAGCAACACTCTTGAGGATTTGACCTCTTGCTTAATGGATAGCACTACTTTAGTACCATACACTAAGGAGAATGGGGTTGCCCTCGTGGATGTCTTTGTAGTACTACGATAACCTTAAAGAACATAAAGGAGTTTTTCAGGCCAATGCTTATATGTTTCGAACTTTTTTTTTTCCAACTAAAACCTTTCCATTCATATGGGGACCACACATTCTTGCATGTACTTCTTTCACTATTTGCTCAGCCTATTTTTTTATCACACATAAGAGTTTGTAGAATTACCCCCCAGCTAAAGTAAATTGAGTGGCTAATCTATGAATTATTGCTCTATCTCTTTTATAGGCTTATTGTGAGTATTCTCTCACTTCCAGAGACTTCCTTATGTCTTCATATCATTTTCCTTCTCCCTCTAGGTCCACATGTGCTACTATTAATCCTTCATAGCATGAAATTTTACTCCTCATTAGGATAACTAGCTAAGTCAACTTTTGATCATTCTTTTCCTATGGGGACACTAGCTTGGCTTGGGAATCGGCCATCTAATTTTAAGCTCGAGGCATGTGCTTCTTGGTACTTTGTTAACAAGGCTATAAATTTATCTCTTTCTTCTTGGGTTAAATCTTCAGCTAACTTAATGTCTTTAGGATTATTTGGTGTACCCAAATTAATAGAGATCGATTTTGATGCATTAATAGAAACTGATTCTAAATGATTATGAATGCCATGCATATGCCTATTAGAATAAACATCATATAAGTAAGCAAAAGGACTAGTCATATTAGTAATTTTTGCCTCGAAATCTTTGTCAAGTACATCAGAAATGGAAACATCTGTATCACTACTGTGAGCATTACAAAAGACAAACTCAAACTTAAGAGTGTAACTTTAGGTGCTTAGCTTTCCATGCAGTCCTTAGATCAATGGTCCTGATTTTATGCTTTAGCACTTTCACATGTAATAACCCTTAATTATATGTCCAGGTAATTGCCCCTCTCTTTGAAGAACTTAGGAGGTTTTGACTCTTTTTCCTCTTTATTTGGCTCATAGCCCAAACTATACCTTGTGATCTACCCTTTCATCTCAAGAAAAGTCACCAGACCATCTATACTTTCTTCTAGGCCTATGCTAAGAAAAAACTTTATCCCTTTCTTCATAGTAGCCACTTTTAGATCCATCTAATTTTTATAGATCCCAACAACTTGAAAATCAGACACTAGTGGAACTGAACCATTTAGTTGTAATGTAACTACCTCCTTATCAAAATTGGTCAAAACATCTAAAGGACCCTCATCATAGCTAGAATTATCACAAATGTCAACAACCATTATAGACTGAGGTTCATTGGGCTTTTGGATGGGTTGGATAGGTTCACTGGGCTTTTGGATGGGTTGGATAAGTTCATTGGGCTTTTGGATGGGTTGGATAAAGTCAATAATTCTGTTAGGGTTATTTAGGGTGATGGAGATCATGTAGAGACCTAGTGTAGGTGGAAATTTTGGCTAGGAATGGGGCTTTTTGGTTGATTTTCTAGGTCAATTATCCTTTTGGCATCAATTAGGTCTTAGATATCATGCTTAAGTTGAAAGCATCAGTCGGTGTCATGACAGTGGGCTTGGTAGAACTGGCAACATTGGTTGATATCATAGCTAGGTGGGAGTGGATTTAGTAGTGGTCTGGGTGCTAAGAGCTGTAGGAGGTCTTGAACTTTGAGACGCTCCAAAACTTCAGATAAGGGTTGGCTGAATTGGAAAAAATCACCTTGGGGTGTGAGACACAATTTGAACCTCAATAACTTTAATGCCACTTAATTGGCCTACCTCGGGGCCTCTTTCTAAGTTGACCACAATTGTCTCTTCTAGCTGAAACATCTTGGCGTTCAATATTTCATTAAGCACGGCCATAGTTTCTTCCATCTTAAGTAGTGCAGGTGAAATCCTTACTAGTCTCTTCTCTTCCCTAACCCAAGTGACCTGATTGGAAGTCTCTTTGGTGTGTTTTGAGGCTATGTTTGCTAAAAAAAATAGGATTTAAGGGTTAACCTAAGCATGCTATGTACATGAATGTAATGCATGAATGGACCATTTTTTTTCTTTTTTTTCTTTTTTTTTTGCCTTTACTTTTACAAAACCAAAACTGAACCATACCAATAAAACCAAAACCAGACCATATAAACTGAACTAAAATCGGACCAAAGACTGAATTAAAACAAAAAAAAATCTCAAGAACTGAATCTTCGCCTCCTTATACCTTCAACTCTCACTTGCAGGGTAAGAAAAAATTCTATCCTAGGCTACGGTACACTGGACACACCAACAGGGGGTGGTCCAGGATGATCTTCCCCTCACAAACAAATGATTTATATCCTTAAAGTTTAACCATAAGTAAGCATCCTCTTGCTTAACATGGGTTTTGAAATGGACTTGGGCCTATACACACATTGGGCCTATGCATAGGCCTAGGTTCATCTCAACTACCACTAGAACTTATGGTTTGAACAGTAAGGTTATAAATCTAGCACAACAAAAATCTGTGGGGTACCTAGGATTGAAATCTATGGCTCATGGGCTTCATTGGATAGGAAAAGGGTCACCCATTCGAGAGCTTGTCCATTAAGCACAACAGCCGGAGCTGTGGCTCTTTTATATACTCGAAGGTACGGGCATGGGGTGCTAGCATTCACCAATTGGTCATGGCTTGAGTGAAACTATGGTCTCCTTAACAAGTACTAGTAGGGCTAAAAAGGGTAAGAGTGATTCGTGTGATAGTGAAGTGCAATACAAAAAGTTTAACAGAGGAATAACATTAGACTAATAGAAACATGTTGGAGTAACTATCCATTTAGTCCCCAGTGGAGTCGCCAAACTATAGGAGGGGGGGGGGGGGGTGAGGCAAAATATCATCCATTAGAATTATATAAAATGCACCAGGTAATGCCCGGGAAAGATGGTGGAGTCACAATGGTCTCACTTAAGTATTACCTCCTTAGACAGCATTTCCTAGACATGCACTTCATACAATCCTAATAGAATCAAACCACTGGTAAGTACCGTCTTCCCATAACACTACCACGGTAATAAGGATTTATGTCACGAAAGCATAGATAGACAGGAGTCACCACCCTGGTAATAACCGGGACATATTCAGTGTTTCTTCCTAGGGTCATGGATGGCAATTTACTCCTTGCAGAGTTTCCACAACCGTCATTACCATAGCCCAATGTCTAGGTTCGAGATAGTGGGTACGTAAGGGAAAGGTGTTAGGCACCCCTTACGCCTGGTCTAACCTCGTTGATTTGAGTGCCAGTCCTTTACTAATATTTCTAGAAGTCTTGTTTATTATTCTTTTGTTAAACTTTATCCTAAAAAATGCAATTCTAATCCTACACACGCAAGTAATTCAAAAAAGGGTTGTTGTTTACACACAATTTTCAAGCACAAGTAATTCCTATCTATGGGGTTGCTAATTATTTAAATGATATTTACTAGATGACTAAAATTAATTTATTATTGAGAATTTAATTTACAAACAAATTCTATTTCAAATAACCCTATGTTTCTATTTAACCTAATTAATTAATTTTCACCAAGTTACCCTAAGGATAATTGAACTAAGTTAATTATGTACATGTGTAATTTATTCTAATATCACATAAGGCCCAAACAATCACAACCTAATAAAGATTTCTAACATGCAAATTTATTTTACAATTACCAAATATTAAATTAAATTTATTTTACTTGCCAATGTTAGTTTAATTTACAAACAAGATTAATTTTAATTTACAAAGTATTTATTTAAATTAATTACATGCAAAAGTCATTTAAATTAAAAACAAAGTTAATTTTAATTTATCAAATAAAAATTCTATTATTACTACAATTTTATGCCAATGGTTATTCGAGGAGTTTAGAGCTACTTATCTGTTGGTAAATGCAGTTACCATTGGGGCAAGCTACCCATAAAAAAGGGTCTTCTCTTCTAGTATGGCAATGATATCCCTAGCTTACTCCTATTTAGCTCCACATAAGCTCCACGCAAATGCCCTATTTGGTACTTACCTTAGGGCTACTTACTAATTTTGTTTGTAATAAAAATAAAGAAACTAAAGAAAATATTAATAACAATTTACATTGAATTCTAACTCTAGTCTCCTAAAGGGTTAAGATTCCTAATTAGTTACAACTACCTAATTGTCTAAGCCTTCTAACATGATCCAAACACTTCATAATACTTCTTGAATTAAAAGAACACAGAAAAATAGATCAAATATCAATTAAAACCCAAGAAAATACAAGAACATGCATAAATATACAATTTCCAAATTCTAGCCGATTAACGGTAGCAATAAATCTGATTTTTTAAAAATAGTTAGACATGCCTAAAAATCATAAAAAAAAAATTACAGAAGATAGCCTATATATCATACAAGATCATAAAATTTATAAATCAAACAAAACCCTAGCCGAATGGTCTACATAAATCGTAACTTTTCTAAGTGACAGAATCATACTATTTTTTTGTAAAATTCATAACTCATTAACCACAATAGATATGAATGCAAAACTAATTAGAAAAGATTCATAAGATTCTGAAATTAATTTTAGACGCTAGATTTATACAAAAATATTAAGAAACAAGGGAGATATGGGCTCCACAAGTCGGGTATCCTGCAAATCAGATTTTACAGGAACCCTAACTTCAAATAGCCATAACTTACAAAATATTAAAGCTTTTTTAGTGATTCTTGAGCCTAAAATTAATAGAATTTCATGTAGAATATGAATATGAGTTTTAAAAATTTTTTACAGATTCAAAAAATAATGAAAAATAATAAAAATACGAGAGACAGAAACTAAACATGTGCAGAGTTGTGTATCTCCTCAAATTAAACATGATTACATGATCTATATGAACATATAAAATAAATTAAAAACAAGGAACATAGAATTAAACATTACATGGCATAGATCTTGAAAAGAAAATAAAAGAACTAACCTTTAAGAAATATCGCTTGAATGAAAGAAGAACTAAAAGAATTTTGGCTATTCTTCTCTTTAATTTTTTTCCTTTTTTTATTTTTTTATTTTTTGTCTTCTCCTCCCCCTCCCTTTTTTTCAGTGGGGTATTTATAGGGTTTTGGGAGAGAGGTGTGATAGGGTTTGGAGTCCTAGCATGATAAAGTTCAGATAACTTAAACAACTAGGATTGCAGAATTTGGGTGAGACTGAAATATGGATGAGGTGTTTCAACCAATGGGAAGAGAAGGAAAGGGGAAAGCACCAATAGGGAGTGAGGAAGAGGTGTGGTAGGGTTTGAAGTCCTAGTGTGATAAGGTTCAGATAACTTAAATAACTGGGATTGAGGAATTTGGGTGAGACTAGGATATGGGTGAGGTGTTCCAACTAAAAGGAAGAGAGGGAAAAGGGGTGGTACCAATAGAGAGTGAGGAAGAGAGTGGCGCAAAAGGGGGAGAAAGAGTTTGTATGGGAGAGGGATAGAGAAAAAGATATTTTTTTTATTTTAATTTTTTAAAAAATAAATTAAATGGGTCATATTTAAAATTCCTAACTAGACTTTCTTAGGCCCATGGGGCCCAATTAAACTTAATTAGGTCTATTTAAGAACTACCCATATTAAATTTAGATTTTATTTAAATTAAATTAACTTACCAAAAAACATATATTTTTTTTTCAAGATCATGCCACAGAATTAATAATTCATCTCCATGCCTCCAATTACATCTTACAGTCATATAATTTTTCATCATCGGGTTTCCCACAGCCTTAATGCACATACTCATCACAAAATAAGGGTCTACAGTGTTGTAACTTGTGTTGTTTATTGGGTTTTGCAAGTTGACAACCCAATTCACCTAAATGGGCCTGCGTCCAAATCCTTCAGCCCACCTGATTTCTAAGCCCTTTTCACCTTTCATTTTAAGGCCCTACCCATATTTACCAAAATAAAGCCCACCCATTTTATATTTTAAAATCCAAACATATTTATTTTTTAGCCCAAAAGCCCACTAACCCATGTTTATTTCAAAAAAAAAAAAAGAAAACCCAAAACCCACTAACTAACTAACTCTAGCTCATAGCCTGTAGCCCATTTCACCAAACCCATGCCCAAAAGCCCATTATCATTTTCTTTTTACCAAAAGCCTACACCTAATTAACAAAGCCCAAAGCCCATAATCCATATCCAAAACCCCTCAATTTTAATCCCTAACCCCAACCCATACCCGACACCCATAATCCCCATTACCTCCTTCTTTCTCTCGCCATAACCCCCGACACAACCCACGCCGCTCCCTTTCCTTCCCTCATGCCCCAATCTCCGCCACCCATGATCCACAGCCACATTCTTCTTCTACTCCTTCTTCATATTTTTCTTCCTCATTTTTTATTTTGCTACCTCTCTTCCATTTTTACCATGATTGATTCCCCTCTTTCCTTCGAAAACTCTCCTCCCCATTCCTCACACCCTACGCCCATCCACCCCATGGATACTGACTCACCGGCAGCCCATTCTGGTGATGCTCCTTTTGCTACATACAAGAAGAAGAAAGCCAAAAGTGTTAAGCCACACAAAACCACAAGCGGCACAAAGAGAAAGAAACCCAAACAGCCCACCCAGCCTCAACCAGTCCAGCCGCCTACTTCTGTCGTACCTGGTGCTTGCATTGGAATCCCGAGATCAGCGGTAAAGTGCCCAGGGAAGTCTTCAAGTAACCCCACTATTCCTTCATCTATAATTACTGCCAGACAATGGGTGTTGCCTACTGCCGAAAGGAAGAAAAATAAGAAAAGAATTGAAAATAGAGAAATTGTTTAGACTTGGTATTTGGATGTGTTTACACTTAAGTCTTTGAATATATATGATGAAATGCAGAATTTGTTGGATGCTTTGGGTTGGGTGAGATTTGTTCATAAACAGGAATTGGTTTACCCCACTTTAATGCAGGAATTTATGGCCTCCATGTCCACTAATGAGCATAAATATGAATTGGATCATAACTTGACAATGAACTTTAGATGCTTGGGTCAAGATAGGCTACTGTCCAAGGATGACTTTCATCATATATTTGGGTTCCCCACTGATGGTTTGATTAGAATGCCTACCAGTAGAAAGGAATATAATGGCCATGAATTCTGGCAGCAAATAGCACCCTTAGGAGGTGTTTTCAAACCTGGGCACAGTAAGGCCTCTAAAATTGAGAGTCAATCTTTGCGGTAGCTTCAAAGGTTAATTGCAAACACAATTTTAGTAAGAGGAGCAAGTGTTGGCACAATGTCTCAGTATGACCTATTTTTTTGTGGTGTGCCAAAACTTGAAAAAAGGTCTCACCTGGTTATTATTTTTGTCGCCATGTGCTACGCCAAGCTACAAGGGGTACTAGTAAGATTGTGTTTGGAGGTTTGATCACACCCATTGCACACTATTTTGGTTTTGACCCTCAAGTTCATAGGTGCGTTGCCATCACAACTGGCTTGCTGTATTTGGATGGATCTCACTTGGCCAACCAAAAATTTTGTGTTAAAAATGAGACTACGCAGCTTTATGAGATTCCAGCACCAGTAGCAACACCACCAGGTTCCCCTACTGCAATTAGCTCCTCTATACCATCTGAGCAACCTACTGAGCAACCCTCTACAGAACCTTTACGTCAAGCTCCACCAGCTGCACAACCTGCTTCATCAACAGCTTCTGGACCCTCCATGGCAACCCTCCTGACATTCATGGAGAATCTCAGTGATGAGATATACTCCTTTCACCAGATGACAATGTCTCTTTTTAGACATTAAGGGATTTAGCTGACATATATTTGGACAGGAGTGCTAAAATGCAAGATGAGTTGAAAGCCATGCGAGCTAAGCTAGAGCAGATAGAAACTAACTGGGCACTCATTCTGAGCATCATTTCTCCACAGCAACCACCAAAAGCACCACCACCTCCACCAGATGGCAAGGGCAAAGGAGTTATCATTCGTGACTGAGCCGCTTTTAGTTTCAGTTTACATATTTCATGTCTTTATTTTAGTTGCTTAATTAATTAGTGTTTTTAGCGACTTGTTTAGTTAATATTTTGCTTGTGTTGCTTTTCTTTTATTTGAAACATTTACTTATTTAGTATTTTTTTTAGTTGCTTATAAGTACATTTTTTGAATCCTTAATGCTTTGCTCACTTGCTTTTGATATGCTACTTTGGAATTTCACTTGATGAGTGGATATCTCATGGTTATATTTTTGAGCTTAACCTCCCTATCTCAACTTTTTGGGTTTAATTGCTTTAATGGATTCCATTCCCCTATTTCTTTTGCAATGAGTGCAGCAGCTGTCCACATTTTCTTTAATTTAAATTAGCTGCAACTTCAATGAGGTAACAATTCTTATCTCAGCTTGTGTTATTTTCAGCACAAGTTGTGCTCCACTTATGAAATAGGGTACCCCTTATCCACTTTCTTTTAAGTTCATTAGGCTTACATATCCATTCTTTATGCACATATTAGCCACCTATTTCCTGCACAGTATTTGAGTGAACCCATTAAATTTATAGCCAAATTATCCCATTCCTTGCATTCTTTTAACATTGAGGACAATGTCCATTCTGAGTATGGGAGAGAGGGTAAATTTTTTGTAAAAATTATTTTTCTTTTTCATTTGCATATAATGACATACTCATTCATTAATTCATATTGGTATATATTCATACATATACACTGCATATAGTCTCATATACTTAGTCATACATACTTAGTGCATATAAATTCATTATACATTCATGCATTTCATTTATTCAAAAAAAAAATTTCTTTTTTTTGGATTTTAAACCAGTCTTTGAATTTCAAAAGTTGCTTTTTCAAGTAATCTAACTTGCCTCTAGATGGTTAGTGGAATGAAAGTTTCCAGCTGGGTACAAAGTCTTAAGCATTATTCTTTCTCTTACTTAATAGCTGAAAATTAATATATTCATCTAGGTATGCAGCTTTTGATTAGTTATTTTAAGTTCTTGAGTGTGTGAATAAGCCTTTAAGGAAGAAAATGGTCATTGTTGTCTCACCATTCCTAGAACAAGCATCTTAGATCTTTCAAAGCGAAATTTTTAAGTTGCATTTGATAAGAATATGACTTAGGCATTCCTTCATATTTTTAAACCTCATATATAGTCTTAACCCACCTTAATTTCATTTCGACCCTTGCAAGCCCCTTGAATCTTAATTCCCTAATTTCTTTGGAACCCAAATCATTTACCTAGCCATAAACCTAAACACTACCACCTATTTATGAGAATAATATTTTAGCAATTAAGTGCACATAAAAAAAAATAAAAATTTTTTTTGAAGATGATAAAAAGAAAAAAAAACTTGGAGGATTGAAACATCTTGAAAAGTGCTAGAGTGATTGTGAAAAGCTGATAAAAAAAAAAAGAGTCACCAAAATATCCCAAAGGTAATTTTGGGTGTGATATGAAATAGGGACAAGTACAAAATCAAAATAGTATAAAAAGTAGTCCCTTTATATAATCACTGTGATAGCACTTGAGATTCATTGTGAATTTCTTTCCTCTTGATAAAAAAAAAATTATTATAAAAAAAAATATTTAAAAAAAAAAAGAATATTGGATGCACTTTGAGTTTCATGATTAGTATTATTCTCATATTTTGTTTTCCTTATTCCCTTTCTTTGTTAACCACAATTTTACCTTATTTGACCTTATTACAACCCTTAAAAAGACCTAATGATTCTTTGAAAATTGCTTGTTACATTAGTGGAGTTAGATCTTTTATGCTTGCATCTGGGTTTGGCAATATAATCCTCCATACATTACTCACCATTTATTTGAGACACATTGGCTATCTATTTCTTTTAGGTTTGTTTAGGCACAATTGACTCTTATAGCTAGTTGGTATTTGTTGCTTGGGTTGATTTGTTAATTCTTACCTATTCTGTAATTGTTGAGAGTGATTGCTTCATTTTTTGTGCTTTACTGGTGGGAATTTGGAATGTTGGTGGCTAGGGGTAAGTTGGTGGTTTGGATTAGTGATTTTTGTGTTTTCAAAGACTGATTCTATTCCCTTTCAAATGAGTTTTAATGAAATTTTACTTAGGGACAAACAAGAGTTTGAGTATGGGGGAATTTGATGCATGCATTTTATATCATCATTTAGGCATAATTTTTACACATAATTTACCCTTGTTTATAGCAATTACTGTAGATATTAGCATATATTTAGTTAATTTTGCCTTTTTACACTTCTTAGTTTAATTTTTGGAACTTGTTTGTTTTGTAGGTTAAATTTGGAGAATTTTGGTGTATTTTGATCAGAGCAGCCATTTAGAAAAAATTAGAGTTGAATTGCAAAATTTTGAAGTTGAGTTAAAGAAACAGAAAGTTGTACAACCTATGACACAGCTTGTGTCACAGGTTGTGTCGTTGTCAGATATGAAGTTTTTCTTGGGCAAAAAGTTACACAACTTGCAATACAAGGCGCAACACAATCGACTCAGCTTGTGACGTTTTAATGAAAATTTGCTGACGTGGCACTTTCATCCCTCTGATTTAATACATCATTTTCTCCAAAATCTTCTGTCTTTTTAACCCATTCTAGGGCAGACCTTTGCACCATATATAAACACCTTTTTCTCTTTCTTTCCATAAGGAGAAAAATAGGGAAATTTTACAAGAGAGAGAGAGAGAGAGGAAGAGGAGCACGTGAGATCGGTTTTTGGCAGCAGAAGAGGACGCCTTCTGCAACACTCTAGCAGCAGATTTTTCATCATTTTACTAGGTTTTTCTTTCCCTTAGCTTAGATTTTCATTATTTCTTCATTTTTATACTTAAGTTTGTCTTGAAACCATGATTTGTGAGTAGATCCTTGAGATTCTAGAGATGGGTTTGGAAATATTACTTTGTACTGTGGTTTTGAACTGATTTAGTTATTTAAATGAGATTTGCTGACTTTTGATTTATTGCTTGTGAGTTTGTTGCCTTGCTTGATGAATGGGCCTCATTAAGTTAAGTTTTAATCCTTGACAAATGGACTGAAAAGTGAATGTTTGGGATAAATAATCTTGCAATAAACTTTGTTTTCTTGGTGTTAGAGATAAGCTAAGAGGATTAAGGGGACTTTCAACATCAATTAGAGCTTTAATTGGGTTTTTGTCAGGTTTGAAATACTTTGAAAACAGGGTTTGATTTGATGAATACCAACTTTGAAGTGCTTGAAAAGGTTTCAAAGAACTAAGAATTGATTTCCTTCAAAATTGTAATTCTCATGTGTTTGGCTAAATTGGGGATAAACCACATGCAAACAATATTGAAAACCCTATCTCTAGAATCACTTTAATTTTTATTGAATTTAGATTTAATTCCTCCCAATTTCATAATTAGCAATTTCAATTTAAATTTTGGTAATCTAGTTTACTTAATTTAGTTAATTGTTTGATTTAGCTTAAATTCCTCAAATACCAATTTTAATTTTAAATTTCATTTTTAATATCTTTAAATTTTACCACTCTAATTAGCTTATTCCTTTAATTCCAATTTAAGCACAATTCCCTGTGGGAACGATATTTTTAAAACTATACTACTGTGATCCGTGCACTTACGGAAGCTATTTCATAGCTAACATCAAGTTTTTTGGCGCTATTGCCGGGGAATTGTTTAGTTTTAAGTTGGATTTTAATTGTTTTAAGCTGATTAGAATTTTTATTTTCTTTTATTTTCACTGTTGTTCCTTGTGTTTTTCAGGTACTTTTCTTGTTTATGAGACGATCGAAAAGCACAAGTGATACTTAATTTCAACCCTGAAATTGAAAAATTCTGTCTAGCCAACAAAAAGGAATCTAAGAGGAGAAAGGAAGCAGAAAAAGAAGAACAACAAGGGTTTGACCAAGAGGAGAAAATTGAAAATATGGAGAATCAAAATAGAGCTATTGGTGGAAATAATGGAGGAAATGAGCAAAATAGGCAGAATGAAGTTGTTAATCAAAATGATCCTCAGAGAAGATCCATGTTAGATTATGCTTTTCCTAGATGTGCAGATGTGAGAGATAATAGACCTATCATTGGAGCTAATCAATTTGAGTTAAAGACTGGTCTCATTCAAATGGTTCAGAATTCACAATTTGGAGGTAGTCCACTTGAAAATCCTCATTCTCATTTGAAGAAATTTTTGATGTTATGTGGCACTTAAAGACAGCCTGGAGTTTCAGATGAAGTGATTCGGTTGACCTTATTCCCATTCTCTCTTTGGGATTCAGTATTAGAGTGGTATGACTCATTTCCACAAGCTACTATAGCTACTTGGGAGCAGCTATCTCAAGCTTTTCTATCTCAGTTTTTCCTACCTGGGAAGACCACTCATTTGAGGAAATTGATGATAGCTTTTAAACCAAGGGATGATAAAACTTTGTATGAATCTTGGATGAGAGATTTAAGGAGCTTGAAAGGCAGTGTCCTCATCATGAAATACCCAAATGGATGATTGTTCAGAATTTCTACACCAGAGTTACTCCAGCCATAAGAAATACAATTGATTCACAAGCAGGAGGAGATTTCATGAGAATGACACGTGAAGAATGCTATGATCTATTAGAGAAGATTGCTCATAACACCCATTTATGGGGAAATCCAAGAGCAATTGAGCCAAAGAAGGCTGATATCTATGAATTTGACTCAGTTAGCTACATGAATGCAAGATTTGATCAGTTGACTCAGCTACTTATTATCGTCCTTTCAGTTTGGCACCATTGCTAAATATTCAGCTGGCAATAGCAGAGACGCCTATTGCAATGCTTAACTGTACAGACCATTGAGGAAATATAAACATTCCATACCCATTCGGAAAGTGTAAGTGTTGTTATCTGAACAAATAGTTTGAAATTGCTTGCAACAAAAGTAGAGCTTTTAACCAAGTAATATTAATTTGGTTTAGAATGGTTTTGGGTAGTTTAAGATAAATTTTAATCCAATTTGAAACAAATTCGAGTATTAAAAATATTAATTAGAATTTGGGTATAGATAAAATAATTTTCGTTGGTACTTTATCTATTGTCATTTTTATCTAAACTCACAACAAACTTTTTTGATCGGTTAAGAAGCTAAAATGAAAAAAACAAACCAAATTAATAAAAATTGAAAATGTACACATCCTACTTAGAAATTTCTACGCAATTTAATTAAATACTTTCTTATAATTGATAAGGTCTCTCCATCTATTTTGAGTTGCATAATTCACTAATCATGTAAACCGAATTATATCATTTGTTTTTATTAATATAAAATTAATATAAATATCACTATATATTTTTTAAGTTTATTAAATTTTAATTGAAGTTTAAATTTAAAATTATATGGTCTTATAAATTATTATGATAATTAATTATTAAATTAAAATTCATTTATTAAATACTGATACTTACTTAATGGTCAGTATCGACTTAATTTGTTGGCCAAAATCTGTCAACAAAAGTGGGTTCTGCACACACACACACGCACACACATATATATAACAGACAGTGCTGCCATATAGGATTCCAAAATCTTTATATTTATGCCACGTGATAATATTTAAAATAGTCAAGTTTTCTCCTGTGCTGTCATATAAGATTCTAAAACCAATATATGTATACCAAATGATAATATTAAATTGAATTTATTGCATTGCCACATATACCAATTTTATATATGATGCATACATTTTGCATAATCATTTAGGTTTAATTTCATAGCCATTTTGTTTGATTATTAGTCACTTTTAGCTAATTTTATTAGTTATTTAGTTAGTTTTTCATAATTGTTAATTTTGGATTAATTTGTAATTTTTACTTTGTTTTGTAGGAAAAATGGTGTTTTTGAAGGACTAAAAAGAAATTTTGCCATTGAGGAGTGATTTCTACAGCCAAAGATGTCAAAAACAAGTTTCAAAGTTGAAATATGCATTGGCCAAATTGCGCATAACTTGCCGCATAAGTTATGCAGATCTACATAAGGAGAAGAAACACTGTTCCAATACCTGCCGAATTGTGCATAAGAAGAGTGCATGGCTTATGCAGATTCACGCCTCCCTTATGCAATCTCACGAAATTGTGCATAACTTATGCGCTTGGTCATGCAGTTTTGCATAAGAGAGCCAGAAACCAGCCGAAAACTGCATAAGGGACTGCATAACTTATGCAGTCCACTTATGCAGTCCCACAAAGACTTCATTAATGAGCTGGCAGAAGATTCCCTCAGAAAATCACACCTCAAACACACCATTTTAGGGCTTCTTGTCAGAAAAAGTTATAAATAGCCCCTTATCCCATTTTAGAAAGAAGAAGGGAAGAGAGGAAGAAAAGGGAAAGGAGCAGGCAGCTGTCGACACCATATTTTGGCCGATCCCCAAAATCGATAAAACTTCGGAACCGATCCCCAGCACTAGGTCTCCCTGTGCCAGCCAATGACATTTCCGATCTCTCTTTACCAGATAACCATATTTCCGAACTCTCCTCATAAAGAATTGAATCAATGCTAAGCCCTCACATTAGTCAAAGCCTTACCAGTCTACCGCTCACCGATCTCTCAAACCCATTGTCGAATCTCCGGACCCGTCAAGTATGTTCCTAATCTCTGTTGATAAACGAAATGAACTGGCACTAGATCCTTTCTTACCAGTTTTATTGTCGATCTCCCTTTCGAAAATTTAAGAGCTAAGGTTTTGGTCCGGTTTAATGAGGATTCCGATCTTAAGTGTTCGAGTCAAATTTTCAATTTTAATCAAGTCCCCTTCAGCATTTCTTCCCTACCGATCTCATGCTTATTGTGCTTTCCGATCTCTTATACTTAGGTTAATAATTGCATTTAGTTCTTGTTTTGCTATGCCCATACAATCAAATACTTAGGCAATTCAGAGATTTTCCAATCACATCCAATCATTGAACAAAAGAGGCATTTCATTTCATTTCAGAAATTTGTACAAGTTACTCAGCTGGAGGATCACCCCCAGCCTGATTCACATTTTGCTCACTCTCTCTCTCACCCTCGGCCTCCTCCTCACTATCCTCACCATCGCCCCCAGGAGCCAGGTCGGCCATCCAAGAGAAGTCCTCCTCTGGGTAACGCTTCTGGAGTTCGGCCAAGAGGTCCTTGTGAGCATTTACATAGGCTCCGGCTATGCCCGTTACCATCTCTTCGTCTTTCTCCTTAAGCTCCTCGTCTTTCTCTTTAAGCTCCTCAATGAGTTGAGCGACCTGAGCAGCTTCGTTGGCCTGAAGCGCCTGGACTTCCCCGAGAGCACGATCCTTTTCAGCCAGAATATGATTCTGTTCGGCCAGCCTGTCTTCATAGAACTTCGCCCGCCCCTCAACTTGAGATATGTAATCCTGAGTGGATAAGAGTTGGGATCGGAGGGAAGCCACTTCCTGATTCTTCTTCTCGACCTCCTTACCCAGGCGATGAGCCTTTTCCCGAATTATGGTCTGGTTCACCAGACACTCCACGTTCAGGCTCATGGATCGAGTCAAGATATCGTCAAGGGGGTCCGGGGATAGCCTGTCCCGATCCTCCTGAAGACAGATGGAAGACCCCAAGACTTGGGCAAAACCGGGGTTCTCCCGAACAGTTCGGTTATTCTTCAGGGAGTCGATTAGCTTTTGAGCGCCACGAGAAGAGGCCCTCGCAGAAGATTGGGAAGGACCCCTTTCTGTGTTTGGAACAATTGGAAGAGGTGGAGGCTGTTCTTCCGATCTAGGAGGAGATCGGACAGCTTCTGCGGTCGGCAGACCCGAAGGTTGAGGCGGGTCCCCTTGTACTTCCCCAGGTTCATGACCAAGTGTTCGAAGCATTTCCGAACGCTTCATCTCCTTTATTCTCCGGGAGATCTCTTTGTCCTTCTTCCGCATCCTAGAACCCTCACCACCCGCCATACCTGCACAAAGAAGAGGTCAGTGAGATCGCTAAGGTCCTGAGACCTGAGATATAGAAAATACCAATGCCGAGGTCAGAGAGCGGAAGTTCGCGATCTTGGCCGGTGAGCAGTTGAATGGTCCAATGGTGCAGCTCGGCAGTCACCGCATCCAAACAGGAATACTTTTGAGTGAAAGCCAGACTCTTCAGATCCATCACTATTAAGCTTTCCTCCTGGTTCAGGGTAATGCGCTTCGGAAGCAGGGGCCCCTGGTGCCACCAGCTACGGGGAAAGTCCTCAAAGCAGCTCGGATCTTTGCTCCTCAGAATGAAGAAGCGGTTCTTTCAATTTTTAAGGGAGGAGGGCAGATCGGTGAAGAGCCCGCAATGAGGCTTCGCCTGAAAGAACCAGTGATCGTCGTCCTTTCGGCGAGTTAGCCTGTGCAGTTCGGCGAATACCTTAGCCGTAGGTATGATTCCCTTAGCTCGGCATAGGCCTCGGAAGGCTACCAAGATCCGCCACGAGTTAGGATGAACTTGAGCAATGCACACTCGGTGAAGTTTTAGGACCTCCTTGTAGAAGTCATCTAGAGGGAACCGAAGACCGGCCTTTAACTGTTCTTCGTATACCATAACCCTGTCATTCTCTTCAAAGAAGTAATCGGCTCGGTGATAGCCGTGACACTTGATTAGCTCGTACGAATCAGGCCGAACGTTGTATTCCTGGCTAAACGATTGCAGATCGGATTCTCGCAAGATCGATGGCAGCTCGTCTATGGGAAGGTTCTCCCTCCCTGAAGGACGCACACGCCTCGAGGACTCTGCTTGCCCCCGAACTGGAACAGGGGCCCTAGGGGGTTCGGGTTGCGTGCTTGGCCCGACCACCTCTTCTTCATCGGACGACCACGAGAACTGAATGGAGGGAGGGCTCGCCGCTCTCTGACCTTTGGCGCCGCTCATTTTCAAAAGAAATAAAGAACTTAAACTAAAAAGAAGATCAAAGCCCTTACCGGAGTCTGATCGGCGTCAGAAGAACTTGAGGAAACGAGAGAACTTCGAAGTTGTGAGCGAGAGACTGAAATGACATACAGGAGCAAATGGCTAACCCCCCACCCCTATTTATACTAGTCCGAGCATTTAATGCTCACGAGGTTCCATGCAGTGCATCGGTTAACGGGATTCGCCAGCTGTTCTGACACGTCTCTCGAACATTCCGAGATCGGTTAACTGGAGATCGGCATAATAAGTTGAATATTTTGAATAAAGGATTAGTTAAGAGTCATTTTGTTAGGAACCAGATCGGACAGATATATCAGAGATCGGAAAATAATCAATAAGATAATAATTGGAAAAACAAGATTTTTATTTCCAAAAAGATCGGATTACATCATTTGGGCGATCTCTAGGGATCGGATTACAATAAAGGTCTAGCTACATCATTTGGGAGATCTCTAGAGATCTGATTACATTGAAGGATTACATCATTTGGGCGATCTCTAGAGATCAGCGGAACATCCTATCTAAAGAGGCCTAAGTTTATAACTGATCCCAAGGATGTTGCCGACCTAAGCTTAATCCGTTGTTAACACCCAATGTGGGAGGAAACCGCTGTCGGAACACCCAATGTGATGAGAAGCCGAATAAACTCAGTTGAGCGACTCGAGATCGGCACAGTCGAGATTTGCAATCCGGATCGGTCAATTGATTCAGTTCTCTCACCATCATCAGTTAAGGTTCTCATAATTATTCGATCACCAGGATCGTAAACTTTCAGCCGGTGGTTAAAGAAGTTTATCGGAAAGGGATCAAAAACCACAATCATGGCCGGAATGAACGCCGGAGCAGCTAGAACTAGGAAGTAAGAAGGAAGAGAGGAAATCAGATGAAGGAAATGTCTCTGTCGACAGGGGTATATATAGGGGAAAATGAGCATTTATTGCTGAGCAGAAAACGAAGCGAACGCTTCGGGAATCGAGGGGCAATTAATGCTTTGACCAGACCGGACCTGAGAAAGGGAAAGATCGGAATAATAGATCGGAAGATGGGAGACCAGCATGAAAGATCGGAAAAGAGCATGTAAAAGAGATCAAAAAGAGGAGGGATCGGAAGGCAAAAAGAATAAGACAAATCCCAAATAACCGTCGTCAGAATCAGAGCCGAGGTAGTTAAAGCGTGGCAGACGAGATCTCCACCGCACGCCTAAGAATCGCCCGCAATGCTGACAGGTGCCAGGGTATGTCATGACAGTCCTGTACATCCCAATCTCCACCGTTGATCTCACTTGTAAGGACAAACCCAGAACCCTTGGATCAAGAGAGAAGACGACAATACCAGCGTCTTTCGCTCTTAGCCCTCAGATCGTTCCGGACAAGAAGATTCGGGACCGTCAGATTGAAAGAAGAAAAGGACAAATATTCTGAAGAGTGATCTCAGCCATTCATTTTGATTCTCTTTAATTCCTGAACATCCGATCATGTCCTTCGAAATCTTGACCCTCCATCTCCCTCAAAATAAATCCTGACCCTTCACGGGGAGCACCCGATTCCTATAAATACCTGCATGAAAAACTGTTCAGGGGACGAAAAAAAAGACGGGCAAAAGAGAGGTGGTTATTATAGCGGAAGAACTCTGAAACTTCATTCAGTTTGTTATTCTGCTACTTAGAAGTGTTGATTAAAAAGACTTTTGAAACTAGTTTTCTGAAGTGTTTTCTTGAAAAGGATTCTGAATACTGGAACTCTACATTTTCAGTTTGTTCATTATCTGGTCACATTCTCACTTTCAGCCCTTTATCATCTCTGTTTTCATTCCCATTGTCCAAGCTAAACTTCATTCCACTCAGTTTTTATCTTAATCTGATTATATTTTAGCTAAGCTCCCTTCAGTTCACGACGAACATCAGCTCTCAGACTAATCAGTCCACTGTCTTATCTCTATTTGCCACCCCGTAGTTATTTCAATAGATTTGGCTCCTCACAGGTAAGAGCTCATATTGCTGTTTTATTAAGTGTTTACGTTTACTTTTCGCAGTTTCTTTGTTCTTCTTACGTATACGATTTTCTCCAAGTTCATTTTGTGTAAAAGGACCCCAAAGAATGTTACTCTCGAGTTATCTCTTTAGTGATTAGTCCATCATTTTATTAATCTTCGTCATTTCTGAATGCAAGTTTTCTAGCTCCTAGTAGCGTGTAAGTGGTTGGGTAAAACGTAGGTAACTGCAACTTAAGGGTCTTTTAAAAGAGAGAACATGAATAACACGTCAGGAAAATAGCCAAACTATTAGGCTGATGAAAACGGCAATTCGGCAAAATACCATAAAGTGAAATAAAACCAAAGTAAACGAAGTAGAATAGGTCGGATATTAATGGGTATTGGTAAAATGACTACATGAAAGGTCGGTAAATCAAGTCTAGTATTCCCCGTTTAGTCACAAGGTATCCAGAAGCCTTATCCCCAGCATCTTTGAATGCCAGAATCCTTAGCTTTAGGCTCTTATGACATGTAGCTGAAATTAAAATTCGGGAGATCGGAAAAGTCCCTTTCAGGCTCCTGTTAATCTAAAAGAGATCGGGGGAGAGTTCTTATCCGGTCTCAACTCAAAATTTTAATAAATATTAAACAGGGATCGGAGGAGAGTTCTTATCCGATCTCAACTCAAAATATTAATAAATACTAAATAGAGATCGGAGGAGAGTTCTTATCCGGTCTCAACTCAAAATTTTAATAAATATTAAACAGGGATCGGAGGAGAGTTCTTATCCGATCTCAACTCAAAATATTAATAAATACTAAATAGAGATCGGAAGAGAGTTCTTATTCGGTCTCAACTCAAAATTTTAATAGATATTTAAAGGAGATCGGAGGAGGGTTCTTATCCGGTCTCCACCCAAAATTTTGATAAATAAAAGAGATCAGAGGAAAGTTCTTATCCGATTCTCCCACCAAATCTTAACCTGTACGCAAAATAACCCCAAAACCAAAATGATTCGCGACGCCAATTCACTAAGGTTGTCTCATTTACTTATGTATCTGGGTGATCCGAATTAGTGAAAAATCAAATATTCCTTTTATCAAAAGGATTGACATTCCCATTCAAGCCCTCCTAACTAATTTATAAAGAACGTAAAAATTAAATCTACTTACCCTTATTAAGGGACGAGGTGGGGTGCCTAACACCTTCCCCACCCGTTTACGGACCCCGAACCTAGAATCTCTGTCTTGAAGTGGTTTTATTTTTTTTTAATTTATCTTCTCAAATGATTTTCTTTAGTTTCCCTCAAAACTAAGGTGGCGACTCCTCACTCTTTCCCACTTCGGTGAGTGATCGTCCAGGCGACCGCAAAATCCCTTGCGACAGCTTGGCGACTCCACTGGGGACATATGTGACTTAACCCCAGTCTAGAGGTCCAAAAGTAGATTTAATTTGGTCTAATCAAATTATAGTTAGATGGGCTCATTCGGTGATGTTTTATACGTTAATTATTATTGCTGCTAACTATTTTATTTGTTTTGCCTGTTCTATTTCCTACAGTGCTCTTCATTTCAAAAAAAAAAAAAAGGAAAAAAGGGGAAAAATGGAAAAATAAAATCCCCCTGAATTGGGAAGAGGTAAAGGTGTCCCTTCACACACTGAACACTCACACAATGTCCTCACACACTTTGGTCCTAACCCAGGCTTTCTTACCCTTTTAGGAAAGTAGGAGGGGGTCATGTAGCGGTACCCGTGGGTTTTACCCCGTTAGTATCCGTGAAGGCTTCTGCTCAAATTGAAACTCGTTCTATTTACCGTGATACCCGTGAAATTTTCCCGACAATATCATGAGGATAGAATGGGGCTCTACTGTTTACAGTAGGGGCAATTTGGGAACCTGTGGCTTTTAGAAAATTAGATCCTGAGCTAAACTATCACAATAGCTGAAAGCCGTAGTAAACTACCTTATAAGATTGAACTATCCAGATAGGTAGCGCTCATCCGGAATTAGGAGTCTCCCTACTATAGGACAAAAGGGGGCATACTTACTCTTACCCTATTCTGCTTTAATTTCCTTTTGTTCATTTTTTTTTAGGGTAATCTTGAATCCTACTAAAACACCTACACATTTTCCTACTTTGATAAATGTGTACGTGTCACCAGTATGATTCAAAATTACCCTAATTTATCTTGCTAATGAATTTTCCCACAGGCGTTACCAAACCAAGAGTCTGTAAAAGGATAGGCATCATTTTTATCATGGCATCCTCGAGTCAGTCGGCAGAAAAGGTTCAGAATGCTAAACTTTGGTCCAAATCAGCTCATAGTCCGGTACCCTCGCAAAATGATGTTTCCGAGGCACATGCTAGCTCACTACCTTCACTAGATCTGAATAAAATAGAGGTCAGAATGAACAACCTCGAGGGTCTGTCTAATGGATGGAGGTCGCTTCCCGATCAGGTCAAGGTACGATTTGAAGAGAAGTACGGGAGGATTGCAACCTTAATGCGAGTCAAGGTCCAAATCCCGGCATTAAAAGCCATGTTGTCGGTTTGGAATCCTAAGTACGGGGTATTCTCTTTCAATGACATTGATACGGTTCCCACTATGGAAGAATATCAGGCATTACTAGGGATTCCTTACTCATTGCAGAACCGGATCTACCTACACCTTGAGCATAGGCAGACCTGGAAACGATTAACACATTTGTTGGGTATTCCTTTGGAGGAGGCGAAGTCAAAAGAAACAGTCAAAGGGAACACGCATGGATGGTATTGGACATACCTCGAGAAGCGGTTAGATCAGTACCTCCAAGAGAAACAGTGGGATCAAGCTTCAGTGGCACTCGCCTTGGGAATCTATGGTCTGATTCTGTTCCCGAGGCCATTGGGAATCATCACTTGCAGCGCGGTGGAGGTATTTTGGATGGTAGAAAGGCAGGGGATCAATCCAGTACCAGTAATTCTTGCAGAGACCCTGTTGACCCTTACACACTGCAGAAAACAGGGCAAAGGGTCCATTAAGTGTTGTTCTCAATTGTTATACTTCTGGATTATCAGTCACGTGTGTCCCGTGGAGACAAAGGGATTGACTTGGTACCTTGACCAGCCTCCCATCGAGAGAATGACCCGGTTAGTAATCAGTCTGAAGAATGAACGGCAGTGGTGGGAACGGATTTTGAGTTTCAATGGCCATAATTACTGTTGGAGGAAGCTGTGGACGTCAGGCCAAACCGTTCTGATCGGTACAGGGGGTAATCAGTCGGTGTCCCTAATCGGAATAACCGGATACACAAGTTACACTCCGGCATTGGTAATGAGGCAGTTTGGCTCAACACAGTCCGTGATCAACATTGAAGAATACCACCATGGTCACTTCTACCATGAGCTCAAGGAAGAGGAAGGGTTGAAAATGGCTCGCAAGTCTTGGGAAAACATCACTCTGATGGAGAGATCACCTAAAGGCCCAAGTGCCTCGGGCGATTATCTTAAATGGAGAGCTGACAGGGACCGAGAACACTCTACTGTAGGATTCGAGGACAGTAACCCTCGCCAAAGCGTCCTATTAGAAGAAGCTGATGATCGCCTGGATGACTCACTACAAAAGGCAAATACCGAGAACTCACAACTGCAAGAACGAATGAAACAGTTGGAGGACCAACAGCAAAAGCTTAAAAGAAGAGTGAGAAGACTCAAGGAAGAGGCAAGGGCCGAAAGGATGGGGTTCGAAGAGTAAGAAGTACACTGGGAAAAGGAAAGAGACTCTCTCCAAGCTGAGGTAAAAGAAGCGAAAGTGCAGAATAGTAAGCTTCAGGAAAAGATGAAATACCAAGAGGTACTCGTTGAAGAATATAAACAGGAAAACAAAAAGAAGAAGCTCGAATTAAAAGAACAGGCACTACTCATCAACGATATCTTGAAAGAATGTGCTAAGGAAAGAAAAGAGAAAGAAAAACAAGCCGCCCTCTATCAAGAACTGAAAGAGAATGTTGACCAGCTGGAGAGAACGATAGCACAGGGAAAACAAGAATTATTACCTGAATCCGAGTACGCTCTAAAAGCATTCGATCCCGCCAAATAAGAAGAAAGGTTATATGAGTATCTCAGAAGATGTCATCTTATTATAAAGAACCTTCCAGAGCCTAGGCCAATGTAAAGGATACGATGAACAAATTACTCAATTAATGAAATGATTTTTGGATCATTGTTTAGCGAATTTGTGAATGAATAATATGACTCCCGTAGGAACTCCCTCGCTAGGGTTATGTGAAAAATTGAATGCGCTATATGGACAGGTATCATAAATGCGCATTCAATCCCGTCATTCACGGTCAGACTATCGAACGAGGCCATGATAAAGTTGATGCGATTATCCTTTTTACAGATGTCAACCTGGCTCTCAAGTGCCACTGTATCCTTCGTCCAGACCAGGACTTTTAGTTTCTTTGCAAAATTCAAAGTTCATTTAAAATTTTCTTTTTACCCCTCACAGGAAATCAACATTGCTTCAAACAAGGCAAGTCTGACTAAACACACGGTTCAACCCAAGCGAGTGTACTTAACAAGATCCCGAACTAAGAAGATAATGGAAGATCAGGAACAAGTACAGAACCTACAAGGACAGGTTTCTGAGCTGAAAGATCAGCTTTCAGAACTTATGAGACTAATGAGGGAAATGTCCCAGAATAAACCCACAGCTGAGCCTAGCCTGCCGCTACCTCCTCCGCCTCCTACAACAAATGATCCTCACCAAGCTTCAACATCTTTTACCTTTCAGTCTCCCATCCCGGACCCGACAATCACTGTCAATCCGGTTACCACAAATAATGACCTACCTTACTCTCATTACCCAACCGTTCCAAACACCGACCCGTACCCATCAAATCCAATCCCTCCAATTCACTTCACCCCTCATCTCTCAACTGGGGGAGTTTTCCATGCAGTGGGAGGGGAAAATAAGACAAAAGAAAGTGATAAACTATCTGCTCTAGAGGAGAGATTGAGAGCGATTGAAGGGCTGAATGTGTATGGCTCAGTTGACGTGGCATCGCTTAGATTGGTTCCCGATGTAGTGGTGCCACCCAAGTTCAAGGTCCCTGATTTCGACAAGTACACAGGGAATTCAGATCCTCGCATTCACTTAGCCACCTATATTGCCAAGATGTCCTCTATGACAGATGATGACAGACTGTTAATCCACTTCTTTCATGAGAGCCTCTCTGGAGCAGCCTTGAGATGGTGCGTACAGTTAGACAGGAGCAGACTGTGCTCCTGGAAGGATTTAGCCAAGGCCTTTTTGAAGCAGTACAAATTTAACTGCGATGTGGCCCCCACAAGGAGGGATCTTCAGAACCTGATACAGAGGGATAGGGAAAGCTTTAAGGAGTATGCCCAGAGATGGAGAGAGAAGGCGGCAGAAGTACACCCCCCGATGACTGACAATGAGCTATGCTCTCTATTCATTGAGACTTTGAAAGCCCCCTATTTCAATTTGATGATCGGGAACACTTCCAATAGCTTCTCTGACATCATACAGGCCGGTGAAAGAATAGAGGCCAATCTAAGGATGGGACGATTGCAGGAGTTGGCTGAGAACCCTGCAAAGAAGACTGCCAGCTTTGGCAAGAAGAAGGAGGGTGATGTGCATTCTGTCACCCGTCAGAATAATTACTCCCAGTTTCCCCAAAATAACTACCGGCCATATCCTCCCTCTCATGGCCAAACCATCGCAAACATTCCGCCTCCTCTCCCTAATTATCCGCAACCACGCCCACAATATCCCCCACCTACAAATTTCCAACTAAGACCACCTCTTCCTCCGGTTCAACCAAGACCACCACAAAACAACCCCAGACCTCCAAGGAACCCTGATCCACCTCTTCCCCTCCCTCTCAGTGAAATATACCGATACCTTGTCGGTATAAACCAAATTGTACCAGTCCCCTTAGATCCAATCCAGCCGCCATATCCCAGGTGGTATGATGCCACTGCCCGCTGTGAGTATCATGGAGGAGCACAAGGGCATTCAACTGATAACTGCGGGGCACTCAGAGGGAGAGTGCACGCTTTAATCCGAAATGGGTGGTTGAAGATCGAGGGAAATGGTTCCCTCCCCAATGTTACCTCAAACCCACTGCCTAACCATAATGCGGGCAGTGGTGTAAATATGATTGAATCTGGGGGAGAAGGATCAACACCGGAATTGGACAAGCTGATTCCTTACTTTAAGGAAATTTTTACCATGGCAGTAAGAGAAGGCCACCTTTGCCCCCAGGTAATGGGATTAGAAGATAGTACGGGGTGTCCTTATCATGAAGGGGCAGCTGACCATGAGCTGCGGGATTGTGAGGGATTCAGGCAAGAGGTCCGGAACTTATTGTCTCTCAAGGTTCTGAGATGCCAGACAAAGTCAGAGACGGAAGGGGGTGTGAACACCACTAGATTCAGCCAAACGGCTTCTACCTCGAAACCCAGAATCACCTTCTCACCCCCAGTAGCCTCACCGCCAGTAACAGTTATCCGAACTCCGCCCCAGCTCCCCGTCACCAATACTCACGCTGTCCCTTGGAACTATAACTTCCAAGTTTTCACTCAGGGAGCGTCAAGCAGTACATCCGCTCCTAATCTTGCCTCACCTCCGGCACCACCAAGACCATGTTTCACTCCTCATGCACACTTTCAGATGACTTATGCTGGACCTGCCACCGGTGCTACTCCCCAGATTGATCCCCAACCCGTCACTGCCACAAAGCCCTCCTCCCTTGAGCAAGAAGTCGAGTTCATAACTCGAAGTGGGAGATGTTACAGTAACGAAGAAAGAGAAAAGAGGAAAGGGAAAGTAAAAATGGGAGAGTCATCAAGAAATACAGAAGAGGAGGTTGAGAAAGCAGGGGAAGTAGACCCCGCTGAACATAAAGAAGAGGAAGAACTACTGCTCCAAATAATGAAACAGAGCGAGTATGACGTGGTGGAGCAGTTGAGAAAAACACCCACCCGAATTTCACTGTTATCACTGATCCTGAGCTCGGAAGTCCACCGACAAGCGTTACAGAGAATCCTGGATCAAGCCTTTGTAAATCCCGACATTACTCCGGGGCAGTTTGAGAAAATAGTGGGACAAATCCAGGCATCCAGCTTTGTAGCCTTTTCTGAAGGGGAGGTAGACCCTGCAGGCTTAAGGCACAATAAAGCTCTGCATGTAACTGTGAAGTGTAAGGGCTGTATAGTGGCCAAGGTCCTCATCGATAACGGATCAGCCCTCAATGTACTACCTAGCGCTACCTTAGCCAGGCTGCCGGTCGACCAATCGTATATACGTCAGAGTGCTATGGTGGTAAGAGCCTTTGACGGTACCAGGAGAGAGGTGTTGGGAGACATTGACTTGCCAATCCAAGTTGGTGCATGTACTTTCAATGTCACGTTTCAGGTGATGAACATTGAGCCGGCTTACACTATGTTGTTGGGGAGGCCATGGATCCATTCTGCAAATGCTGTTCCTTCAACTCTGCACCAGAAAATAAAATACATTAAAGACGGCAAAATCATCACTGTAAGGGGAGAAGAAGCCATATTGGTCACCAAGCCGCAATCACTTCCTTATGTGGAAGCGGCCGAGGAGTCGTTGGAGAGTTCTTTCCAGGCCCTTGAATTGCAAGATACCGGGAAGGAGGGGGCTATGGCTATGGTGGCCAAAGTAATGTCAAGAAATGGGTATCAAGAGGGGAAAGGCTTGGGCACCGCACTGCAAGGAATCGTGGAACCCATACCGGCTATTCAGAAGATAGGCCGTTGTGGTTTGGGATATGAGGAAGATGCCCTCATGGATGGGCGATTCTGGATGAGGAAAATACTTCGGGATCAGAGGTTTGACCAGAAAATGGGAAAGACGAAAGTAGTCCCGAGAATCACGGAGATCTTCACTAAGCCGATCATTCAACATCCGGCAAATACAGAAAAATCACCCGATGAACCATCCATTGATGTCATCTAACTGGACTCCTTGTATGAGGCCCTAGTCTCGCCAATGACTGAGGGGCAAGAGCTGAACAACTGGACAACAGAGGACGTCCCTGTACTCAATCTCGAGTAAAGTACCTTTGGTTATCTACACTTCATCATTTTGTCCATGGTGACAAGTGTAATACTGTAAATGGACCTTTTCTTATGGCATTAATATTAATGAATTGATAGCGCATTTTAAATCCAATACTCTCTTTTTCTTTCCTTTTGAATTCCATCCTTATAACACGTTCTATTCTTTATTCATTCAGGACCATTCATCAATTAACACCTAATAATCCAATAGACTCAGAAATTCCTCTGGTTAATTTTGAAATCCCCATAACTGCCATTACTTCAAGTGATTCTGAGGAAGACCTTACACAAGAAGACAATGAAAAGGGTGAGCCCTCCCTCGTGCCTTGTGGAGACGAAACGCGCACCGTAAACTTAGGCACGGAAGAAGTAAAAAGGGAACTTAAGGTAGTGGAGAGTGAAGAATTGGGAGATATGATCAGTCTGCTTAAAGAATTCCTCGACGTGTTTTCCTAGAGCTATGATGATATGGTTGGTTTGGACCCCCAGATAGTGACGCACAAAATTCCTCTAATTCCGGGGACAGTCCCGGTGAAGCAAAAATTAAGGAGAATGAATCCCGACACACTGCTCAAAGTTCGGGATGAAGTCAAGAAACAGTATGACGCTGGGTTCCTGGAAGTGGTCAAGTATCCCCAATGGGTGGCTAACGTCGTCCCGGTAATGAAGAAAGACGGGAGAGTCAGAGTGTGCGTTGACTACAGGGATCTTAATAAAGCAAGCTTGAAAGACGATTTCCCTCTCCCTCACATTGATGTGTTGGTAGACAATGCTGTGGGATTGGGCAGGTGTTCATGTATTGATGGGGCTTCGGGGTACAATCAGATCCCAATGGACGAGGAAGACAAGAATAAGACTGCTTTCATCACTCAATGGGGGGTATTTTGCTATCGGGTCATGCCTTTCGGGTTGAAGAATGCCGGGGCTACTTACCAGCGCGCAATGGTCACATTATTCCACGATATGATGCATAAAGAAGTGGAGGTGTACGTGGATGATATGATCATCAAATCCAGGGGAGAAGAGAGCCACGTTCAGGTGATGAGAAGGGTATTCGAAAGGCTCAGGAAATACCAGTTGAAACTGAACCCTGCCAAATGCATATTCGGAGCTAGATCGGGAAAGTTGTTGGGATTCATAATAAGCGAGAAAGGGATAGAAGTAGATCCAGACAAAGTTCGAGCTATTCAAGAAATGCCATCCCCAAAAACAGAAAGGGAGGTGCGCAGTTTTCTGGGAAAGTTGAACTACATTTCGAGATTTATTTCTAATCTCACTGCCAAAGCTGAGCCTATTTTCAAACTACTCCGGAAGAACAATTCCACCCAATGGGATTCAGTTTGCCAAGAGGCTTTTGAGAAAATCAAGCGATTCACAAATCCACTCAGATTGGTTCCACTCGTGGCGTGCCTCGATCCTCAGATATGGCGATCCAGCAGAACTCGATGGGATGTGTTTTGGGACAACATGATGATACCGGCCGAAAGGAGAGGGCCATTTATTACCTGAGCAAGAAGTTCAATGATTGTGAGTCAAGGTACTCTTTCTTAGAAAAGACTTGTTGCGCGTTAGCCTGGACAGCAAATCGCCTCAAGCACTACATGTTGAATCACAAGACATGGCTCATATCCAGGATGGACCCTATCAGATATGTATTCGAGAGCCCATTCGTGCCAGGAAGGATAGCCAAGTGGTAGGTTATACTCTCCCAGTACGACATAGTCTACATGACCCGGAAAGCGGTGAAAGGTAGTGTCATCGCCGACCTCCTAACAGAAAATCCTATCCAGGATTATGAAGCTTTGGATTTCGAGTTCCCTGATGAGCATATTAATGAAGTAGACTTCGAAGAAGAGGGACCAGCTGATGTGTGGGAAATGTATTTCGACGGAGCTGTCAATTTGTCCGGTAATGGAATCGGAGCTGTATTGGTATCCCCAGATGGGAAACACTTCCCGATAGCGGTCAAGTTGAGGTTTGACTGCACCAACAACGTCGCAGAATACGAAGCTTGTGTGATGGGTCTACAGGCTGCCATCGAAATGAAAATCCGGAAGTTGGAGGTGTATGGAGACTCAGCCCTTATAATTTATCAAGTCAAGGGAGAATGGCAAACTAAGGATCCGAAGCTGATCTCATATCACAAGTACTTACTTGAGCTGATTAAGAAATTTGAAGAAATCTCTTTCACTCATCTTAGCAGAGACAAGAATCAATTTGCTGACGCCTTAGCTACTCTAGCTGTTATGGCTCAAATCAAAGAAGGGCAGATGATTCAGATGTTGAAGATTAAGGCAAGGAGTGAGCCAGCTTACTGCTTCATGATTGAAGAAGAGCCTGATGGTAGGCCTTGGTATCATGACATCCTGGTCTACTGCAGAACCGGAGAATTCCCCTCAGGGGCAAGCAAAAATGAAAAGAGGATGATTCGGAGATTAGCATTGGGATACTTCCCCAGTGGAGAAACCCTATACAAGAGGAGCTCCAACGGCGAATTATTGAGATGTGTAGATGCAAAAGAGGCAAAGAGAATCCTTCTTGAGACTCATGAGGGAAATTGTGCAACTCATGCCAACGGACACATGATGGCTAAGCAAATCATGCGACGTGGGTACTTTTGGACTACAATGGAAAAGGATTGCATCGAGTATTTCCGAAAGTGCCATAAGTGTCAGATTTATGCCGATCCAATAAATGTGCCACCCCACAAGTTGTTCAACCTCGTCTCACCATGGCCTTTCGCAATGTGGGGCATCGATGTGATTGGTCCCATAAATCCCAAGGCATCCAATGGGCACAGATTCATCCTAGTAGCCATCGACTATTTCTCCAAATGGGTCGAAGCAACGTCATATGCCCACATTACACAGAACACATTTCTCAAATTCCTAAGAAATAATATCATTTGCCGGCATGGTCTCCCGAATGAAATTGTCACTGATAATGCCAAGAACCTGAATGGTCCGAAGATTCAGGAATTATGTGATCAATACAGAATCCGACATCTCAATTCCTCCCCATACCGTCCCCAGATGAATGGAGCAGTGGAAGCTGCAAACAAAAATCTCAAGAGGATAATCCGGAAAATGACGGTCACATATAGGGATTGGTATGATATGCTTCCCTACGCTCTTCATGCATACCGGACTTCCGTAAGAACCTCAACCGGGGCAACTCCATACTCACTGGTCTACGGGATGGAAGCAGTATTACCTATTGAGGTTAAAATTCCTTTCCTAAGGATTCTAAAGGAATCAGGGATTGACGAGTCAGAATGGATCCAGTCAAGATTGGATCAGTTAAACCTGCTGGACGAGAAAAGGTTAACAGCAGCATGTCATGGGCAATTATACCAGAGGAGAATGGCCAGGGCATTCGACAAAAGCGTTCGCCCACGAGAATTCCAACCCGGGGACTTAGTTCTGAAGAAAGTGCTGCCAAATCAAAACGATCCACGGGGCAAATGGTCTCCAACTTACGAGGGACCCTATGTGGTTAAGAAGGCATTTTCTGGAGGAGCCTTGATCTTAACCCACATGGACGGTGAAGAATTTCCGAGACCTGTGAATGCCGACACTGTCAAGAGGTACTATGCATAAAATGAGTGAAGGATGAAAACCCGAAAGGGCGTCCTGAAAAAAAAAAAAAAAAAAAAAAAAAAACTTGGGGTGAAAACCTGAAAGGGCGTCCCAAGAACCAAAATGGAGAAATAAGGAAGGGGGCATGAAAACCGAGGATGGAGAGAAAACCGTCACGGCATAAGGCTTCAAAGAACTCAAAGTAATGGCAGTTAAGGAATTCAAAACCAACCATAAGGAATATGTGAGATCTATCCTTGTACCCTTTTTCCTTGAAAGTCTATCCCTGCTTTTCCAAGAACCATAATAAAGCTATACGTTATCTCTTCTGCCCTTATTTTCTTGTTTACTCACTTTTAATACTATCCTTTTTCTTTGTTTAATGCGCTATTAATTAGTTAAAATTTTTGCCATAAGATTTGAATTCGAAAATTGATAACCTCACGTACTTTACTATGAGATTTGCAGGGAATGGCCTCAAAAAAAAAAAAAAAAAAAAAAAAAAAAAAAAAAGAGGTGAAAACCTGGAAAGGCTCTTCTAGTCAAATGGACGAAAAGAAAGTGAAAACCCGCAAGGGCGCTTTCCGTAAAATAAGAAGAAAGTCGGGAACGAAAAAGGGGCATCCGAAGGAATGAGGTAATAGGTCAAGTCTTGCAACTCCTCCTCCATTAATCATCGGCCTTCGGTATCTTGTTAAGTACACTTCGTCAGGGAAGAACTTCATGTGTCAGGGCTAGACTTGCTTTGTAAGTTGATTTTAATTTCCTGTAATTTAAATTTCTGCTATCAACCTCTGGTTCCTTGATCTAAGTTGATTTTAATTTCCTGCAATTTAAATTTCTGCTATCAACCTCTGGTTCCTTGATCTAAATTGATTTTAATTTCCTGCAATTTAAATTTCTGCTATCAACCTCTGGTTCCTTGATCTAAGTTGATTTTAATTTCCTGCAATTTAAATTTCCTGTTATCAACCTCTGGTTCCTTGATCTAAGTTGATTTTAATTTCCTGCAATTTAAATTTCTGCTATCAACCTCTGGTTCCTTGATCTAAGTTGATTTTAATTTCCTGCAATTTAAATTTCTGCTATCAACCTCTGGTTCCTTGATCTAAGTTGATTTTAATTTTCTGCAATTTAAATTTCCTGTTATCAACCTCTGGTTCCTTGATCTAAGTTGATTTTAATTTCCTGCAATTTAAATTTCCTGTTATCAAACTCTGGTTCCTTGATCTAAGTTGATTTTAATTTCCTGCAATTTAAATTTCTGCTATCAACCTCTGGTTCCTCGATCTAAGTTGATTTTAATTTCCGCAATTTAAATTTCGCTATCAACCTCTGGTTCCTTGATCTAAGTTGATTTTAATTTCCGCAATTTAAATTTCCTGTTATCAACCTCTGGTTCCTTGATCTAAGTTGATTTTAATTTCCGCAATTAAAATTTCCTGTTATCAGCATCTGGTTCCATGATCTAAGTTGATTTTAATTTCCGCAATTTAAATTTCGTTATCAACCTCTGGTTCCTTGATCTAAGTTGATTTTAATTTCCTGCAATTTAAATTTCTGCTATCAACCTCTGGTTCCTTGATCTAAGTTGATTTTAATTTCCTGCAATTTAAATTTCTGCTATCAACCTCTGGTTCCTTGATCTAAGTTGATTTTAATTTCCTGCAATTTAAATTTCCTGTTATCAACCTCTGGTTCATTGATCTAAGTTGATTTTAATTTCCTGCAATTTAAATTTCCTGTTATCAACCTCTGGTTCCTTGATCTAAGTTGATTTTAATTTCCTGCAATTTAAAATTCCTGTTATCAACCTCTGGTTCCTTGATCTAAGTTGATTTTATTTTCCTGCAATTTAAGTTTCCTGATATCAACCCCTGGTTCCTTGATCCAAGTTGGTTTTAATTTTCTAGTATTCTAACTTCTATTGCCAATTTCTAGGTCATTAACCTAGTGGTGCTTTAGTTCCCTAACTTCGAACACCTAATCGTCCAAAATATGAGTCTGAATCTTTACATAATTCCTACACAGAAATTTTTCCTTTGATAGAAATTATGTAAAGAGGGGCAGCTGTCGACACCATATTTTGGCCGATCCCCAAAATCGATAAAACTTCGGAACCGATCCCCAGCACTAGGTCTCCCTGTGCCAGCCAATGACATTTTCGATCTCTCTTTACCAGATAACCATATTTCCGAACTCTCCTCACAAAGAATTGAATCAATGCTAAGTCCTCACATTAGTCAAAGCCTTACCAGTCTATCGCTCACCGATCTCTCAAACCCATTGTCGAATCTTCGGACCCGTCAAGTATGTTCCTAATCTCTGTTGATAAACGAAATGAACTGGCACTAGATCCTTTCTTACTAGTTTTATTGCCGATCTCCCTTTCGAAAATTTAAGAGCTAAGGTTTTGGTCCGGTTTAATGAGGATTCCGATCTTAAGTGTTCGAGTCAAATTTTCAATTTTAATCAAGTCCCCTTTAACATTTCTTCCCTACCGATCTCATGCTTATTGTGCTTTCCGATCTCTTATACTTAGGTTAATAATTGCATTTAGTTCTTGTTTTGCTATGCCCATACAATCAAATACTTAGGCAATTCAGAGATTTTCCAATCACATCCAATCATTGAACAAAAGAGGCATTTCATTTCATTTCAGAAATTTGTACAAGTTACTCAGCTGGAGGATCACCCCCAGCCTGATTCACATTTTGCTCACTCTCTCTCTCACCCTCGGCCTCCTCCTCACTATCCTCACCATCGCCCCCAGGAGCCAGGTCGGCCATCCAAGAGAAGTCCTCCTCTGGGTAACATTTCTGGAGTTCGGCCAAGAGGTCCTTGTGAGCATTTACATAGGCTCCGGCTATGCCCGTCACCATCTCTTCGTCTTTCTCCTTAAGCTCCTCGTATTTCTCTTTAAGCTCCTCGATGAGTTGAGCGACCTGAGCAGCTTCGTTGGCCTGAAGCGCCTGGACTTCCCCGAGAGCACGATCCTTTTCAGCCAGAATATGATTCTGTTCGGCCAGCCTGTCTTCATAGAACTTCGCCCGCCCCTCAACTTGAGATATGTAATCCCGAGTGGATAAGAGTTGGGATCGGAGGGAAGCCACTTCCTGATTCTTCTTCTCGACCTCCTTACCCAGGCGATGAGCCTTTTCCCGAATTATGGTCTGGTTCACCAGACACTCTACGTTCAGGCTCATGGATCGAGTCAAGATATCGTCAAGGCGGTCCAGGGATAGCCTGTCCCGATCCTCCTGAAGACAGATGGAAGACCCCAAGACTTGGGCAAAACCGGGGTTCTCCCGAACAGTTCGGTTATTCTTCAGGGAGTCGATCAGCTTTTGAGCGCGAAGAGGCCCTCGCAGAAGATTGGGAAGGACCCCTTTCTGTGTTTGGAACAATTGGAAGAGGTGGAGGCTGTTCTTCCGATCTAGGAGGAGATCGGACAGCTTCTGCGGTCGGCAGACCCGAAGGTTGAGGCGGGTCCCCTTGTACTTCCCCAGGTTCATGACCAGGTGTTCGAAGCATTTCCGAACGTTTCATCTCCTTTATTCTCCGGGAGATCTCTTTGTCCTTCTTTCGCTTCCTAGAACCCTCACCACCCACCATACCTGCACAAAGAAGAGGTCAGTGAGATCGCTAAGGTCCTGAGACCTGAGATATAGAAAATACCAATGCCGAGGTCAGAGAGCGGAAGTTCGCGATCTTGGCCTGGAGCGCTGAATGGTCCAATGGTGCAAATTTCTAATACCGCATCCAAACAGGAATACTTTTGAGTGGAAGCCATACTCTTCAGATCCATCACTATTAAGCTTTCCTCCTGGTTCAGGGTAATGCGCTTCGGAAGCAGGGGCCCCTGGTGCCACCAGCTACGGGGAAAGTCCTCAAAGCAGCTCGGATCTTTGCTCCTCAGAATGAAGAAGCGGTTCTTCCAATTTTTAAGGGAGGAGGGCAGATCGGTGAAGAGCCCGCAATGAGGCTTCGCCTGAAAGAACCAATGATAGTCGTCCTTTCGGCGAGTTAGCCTGTGCAGTTCGGCGAACACCTTAGCCGTAGGTCTGATTCCCTTAGCTCGGCATAGGCCTCGGAAGGCTACCAAGATCCGCCACGAGTTAGGATGAACTTGAGCAATGCACACTCGGTGAAGTTTTAGGACCTCCTTGTAGAAGTCATCTAGAGGGAACCGAAGACCGGCCTTTAACTGTTCTTCGTATACCATAACCCTGTCATTCTCTTCAAAGAAGTAATCGGTTCGGTGATAGCCGTGACACTTGATTAGCTCGTACGAATCAGGCCGAACGTTGTATTCCTGGCTAAACGATTGCAGATCAGATTCTCGCAAGATCGATGGCAGCTCATCTATGGGAAGGTTCTCCCTCTCTGAAGAACGCACACGCCTCGAGGACTCTGCTTGCCCCCGAACTGGAACAGGGGCCCTAGGGGGTTCGGGTTGCGTGCTTGGCCCGACCACCTCTTCTTCATCGGACGACCACGAGAACTGAATGGAGGGAGGGCTCGCCGCTCTCTGACCTTCGGCGCCGCTCATTTTCAAAAGAAATAAAGAACTTAAACTAAAAAGAAGATCAAAGCCCTTACCGGAGTCTGATCGGCGTCAGAAGAACTTAAGGAAACGAGAGAACTTCGAAGTTGTGAGCGAGAGACTGAAATGACATACAGGAGCAAATGGCTAACCCCCCACCCCTATTTATACTAGTCCGAGCATTTAATGCTCACGAGGTTCCATGCAGTGCATCGGTTAACGGGATTCGCCAGCTGTTCTGACACGTCTCTCGAACATTCCGAGATCGGTTAACTGGAGATCGGCATAATAAGTTGAATATTTTGAATAAAGGATTAGTTAAGAGTCGTTTTGTTAGGAACCAGATCGGACAGATATATCAGAGATCGGAAAATAATCAATAAGATAATAATTGGAAAAACAAGATTTTTATTTCCAAAAAGATCGGATTACATCATTTGGGCGATCTCTAGGGATCGGATTACAATAAAGGTCTAGCTACATCATTTGGGAGATCTCTAGAGATCTGATTACATTGAAGGATTACATCATTTGGGCGATCTCTAGAGATCAGCAGAACATCCTATCTAAAGAGGCCTAAGTTTATAACTGATCCCAAGGATGTTGCCGACCGGAAGCTTAATCCGCTGTCGGAACACCCAATGTGGGAGGAAACCGCTGTCGGAACACCCAATGTGATGAGAAGCCGAATAAACTCAGTTGAGCGACTCGAGATCGGCACAGTCGAGATTTGCAATCCGGATCAGTCAATTGATTCAGTTCTCTCACCATCATCAGTTAAGGTTCTCATAATTATTCGATCACCAGGATCGTAAACTTTCAACCGGTGGTTAAAGAAGTTCATCGGAAAGGGATCAAAAACCACAATCATGGCCGGAATGAACGCCGAAGCAGCTAGAACTAGGAAGTAAGAAGGAAGAGAGGAAATCAGATGAAGGAAATGTCTCTGTCGACAGGGGTATATATAGGGGAAAATGAGCATTTATTGCTGAGCAGAAAACGAAGCGAACGCTTCGGGAATCGAGGGGCAATAAATGCTTTGACCAGACCGGACCTGAGAAAGGGAAAGATCGGAATAATAGATCGGAAGATGGGAGACCAGCATGAAAGATCGGAAAAGAGCATGTGAAAGAGATCAAAAAGAGGAGGGATCGGAAGGCAAAAAGAATAAGACAAATCCCAAATAACCGTCGTCAGAATCAGAGCCGAGGTAGTTAAAGCGTGGCAGACGAGATCTCCACCGCACGCCTAAGAATCGCCCGCAATGCTGACAGGTGCCAGGGTATGTCATGATCCAGACATCCCAATCTCCATCGTTGATCTCACTTGTAAGGACAAACCCGAACCCTTGGATCAAGAGAGAAGACGACAATACAAATCGCTTTTCGCTCTTAGCCCTCAGATCGTTCCGGACAAGAAGATTCGAGACCGTCAGATTGAAAGAAGAAAATGACAAATATTCTGAAGAGTGATCTCAGCCATTCATTTTGATTCTCTTTAATTCCTGAACATCCGATCATGTCCTTCGAAATCTTGACCCTCCATCTCCCTCAAAATAAATCCTGACCCTTCACGGGGAGCACCCGATTCCTATAAATACCTGCATGAAAAATTGTTCAGGGGACGAAAAAAAAGACGGGCAAAAGAGAGGTGGTTATTATAGTGGAAGAACTCTGAAACTTCATTCAGTTTGTTATTCTGCTACTTAGAAGTGTTGATTAAAAAGACTTTTGAAACTAGGTTTCTGAAGTGTTTTCTTGAAAAGGATTCTGAATACTGGAACTCTACATTTTCAGTTTGTTCATTATCTGGTCACATTCTCACTTTCAGCCCTTTATCATCTCTGTTTTCATTCCCATTGTCCAAGCTAAACTTCATTCCACTCAGTTTTTATCTTAATCTGATTATATTTTAGCTAAGCTCCCTTCAGTTCACGACGAACATCAGCTCTCAGACTAATCAGTCCACTGTCTTATCTCTATTTGCCACCCCGTAGTTATTTCAATAGATTTGGCTCCTCACAGGTAAGAGCTCATATTGCTGTTTTATTAAGTGTTTACGTTTACTTTTCGCAGTTTCTTTGTTCTTCTTACGTATACGATTTTCTCCAAGTTCATTTTGTGCAAAAGGACCCCAAAGAATGTTACTCTCGAGTTATCTCTTTAGTGATTAGTCCATCATTTTATTAATCTTCGTCATTTCTGAATGCAAGTTTTCTAGCTCCTAGTAGCGTGTAAGTGGTTGGGTAAAACGTAGGTAACTGCAACTTAAGGGTCTTTTAAAAGAGAGAACATGAATAACACGTCAGGAAAATAGCCAAACTATTAGGCTGATGAAAACGGCAATTCGGCAAAATACCATAAAGTGAAATAAAACCAAAGTAAACGAAGCAGAATAGGTCGGATATTAATGGGTATTGGTAAAATGACTACATGAAAGGTCGGTAAATCAAGTCTAGTATTCCCCGTTTAGTCACAAGGTATCCAGAAGCCTTATCCCCAGCATCTTTGAATGCCAGAATCCTTAGCTTTAGGCTCTTATGACATGTAGCTGAAATTAAAATTCGGGAGATCGGAAAAGTCCCTTTCAGGCTCCTGTTAATCTAAAAGAGATCGGGGGAGAGTTCTTATCCGGTCTCAACTCAAAATTTTAATAAATATTAAACAGGGATCAGAGGAGAGTTCTTATCTGATCTCAACTCAAAATATTAATAAATACTAAATAGAGATCGGAGGAGAGTTCTTATCCGGTCTCAACTCAAAATTTTAATAAATATTAAACAGGGATCGGAGGAGAGTTCTTATCCGATCTCAACTCAAAATATTAATAAATACTAAATAGAGATCGGAAGAGAGTTCTTATCCGGTCTCAACTCAAAATTTTAATAGATATTTAAAGGAGATCGGAGGAGGGTTCTTATCCGGTCTCCACCCAAAATTTTGATAAATAAAAGAGATCGGAGGAGAGTTCTTATCCGATTCTCCCACCAAATCTTAACCTGTACGCAAAATAACCCCAAAACCAAAATGATTCGCGACGCCAATTCACTAAGGTTGTCTCATTTACTTATGTATCTGGGTGATCCGAATTAGTGAAAAATCAAATATTCCTTTTATCAAAAGGATTGACATTCCCATTCAAGCCCTCCTAACTAATTTATAAAGAACGTAAAAATTAAATCTACTTACCCTTATTAAGGGACGAAGTGGGGTGCCTAACACCTTCCCCACCCGTTTACGGACCCCGAACCTAGAATCTCTGTCTTGAAGTGGTTTCATTTTTTTTAATTTATCTTCTCAAATGGTTTTCTTTAGTTTCCCTCAAAACTAAGGTGGCGACTCCTCACTCTTTCCCACTTCGGTGAGTGATCGTCCAGGCGACCGCAAAATCCCTTGCGACAGCAGCAGCTAAAGGGTCACAATCACCTCCCACACCATTTCCAACCAGATTTGGAAATTTCTTTCTTTTCTTACATTTTTCCTACATTTCTAGTGTTGAGCTTCTTGTTTCTTAGCTAGATTAAAGCTTTATTTCCATATAAACTCAGAATATCTTGTAAATATTATGGATAGTGAGTAGTTTTAAATAGATTCTGGAGTAAGGGATGTAATATTTGAGATATTTTGTGGATTTTGATTGTGTAATCCATATTTTGTGGTCTTAATGAGTTTTATTCATTTCTTGTGTGCTTAATGACATGCTTAGTGTAGGATCCCATTAAGTGATGTTTTTAATCCATGGTTGAGGCACCGAAAGGAGAAAGCCTTGTGATAGATAATCAAGAAATTAGACTTAATTAACTTAAATCTAAAAATAGACTAAGGATTAAGAGGATTACAGATTAATTAAAGAACTTAATGGGTCTTAATTAACTCTAACTCCACGAAAGTAGGATTAGATTGATTAAGGCACTCTTTGTCTCACTCGAAAGGGTATTCAAAGGATTTAAGAATTAATCTCTTTAAAACCCGTAAGTTCCACAAGATTGGATATCCAATTTAAAATCCCAAAATAGCTTGAATATGAAATCCCGAACTCCGGAATCGCCTTTTTATCATTGTTAATTTCTAATCGAATTTAATTGCTTGCCATTTTAAATTTTGCTATATTTCAACTTGCTTATTTCAATTTGATGCAATTTTAGTTTAATTAATACATTGTTGGATAGATTATAAATCTCACACACATAGAATTCACATCTCAATAGCCATCAATTTATTACTTTAATTTCGAAAATAGTCCAAATTAGTTAGAACTTTTATATCAAAAATTCAATCATTAACACAACTCCTCGTGGGAACGATATCTTTTCTATATTACTTGTACGACCCGTGCACTTGCGGTTGGGCCACATCAAGTTTTTGGCGCCGTTGCCGGGGAGTTGTTTGTTTAAGATTGAATTCTTGATTATTTTAGTTGTTTATAGTTTTATCTTTGTTATCTTTTCATTTTGTGTTTGTTTGTTCTTTTTAGGTACTCTTAATCTTTTATGAGAAGAGCTAGAAACACAAGTGACACATCCTTATTGTTTAATCCTGAAATTGAGAAATTTTGTAAAGCTAACAAGAAAGAAACCAGAAGAAGGAAAGAAGCCTTGAGAGAAACTGAAATTGAAGCAGACATGGCTGATGAAAGAATTAGAATTGGTGGCGGTAATGCTGGAAATGGTCGAAACAATGAAAATGTAGCCCAAGGTGAAGAAGTTGTAAATGCTAATGTGCCTAGGGGAAGTATGATGGATCATGCTTTTCCTCGTTTTGATGACTTGAGAGAAAGTATAGCAAGACCAAGAATTGATGCAAATAGTTACAAGATGGATTTTGGAGTTCTTCAAATGATTCAAAATTCTCAATTTGGAGGACATCCTTCTGAAAATCCACACACACATCTAAAGAAGTTTGCTATGATCTACGACATGCAAAAGCAACCTGGAGTGTCTGATGATGCAGTAAGATTGAAGCTATTCCCATTCTCTTTGAAAGATAGAGCATTGGATTAGCTTGATTCTTTACCTCATAACTCCATTACAAATTGGGAGCAACTCACTGATGCATTTCTTGCACAATATTTTCCACCTGGAAAAACTCAAGAATTGAGGAATCAAATGACAGCTTTTAGACCAAGAGAAGATGAAACTCTCTATGAGTCATGGATGAGATGGAAGGAATTAGAGAGACAATGCCCACATCATGCCATTCCAAAATGGATGATAAATCAGAATTTTTACACAAATGTTACTCCTGCAATTAGAGGGATTATTGATGCTCAAACAGGAGGAGAATTTATTATGAAGCATGAAGATGAAGCTTATGAGCTATTGGAGAAAATTGCAAAGAATACTCATCTTTGGAGTAGTCCAAGAGGACCAGCTCCAACTCAAAAGAGGCAAGCTGCTGGAATGTATGACCTTGATCCATTCAACATGATTAATGCAAAGTTTGATGCACTTACAAATGTCTTGGCTAAGAAGATGGAAGATTTAAGTATGTTGGTTAGTTCATCATCATCATCTGGAAGTTCACAACAAGTTGCTTATGCAGAGGGAACTACCAGCTGTGGAGTAGACTATGGAGAGCAAGCTGCATATGTTGGTAATTATGGAAACAAACAAATGGGGAATCCTTACTCTCAAACTTATAATCCAACTTGGAGGAATCATCCCAACTTTTCATGGGGAAATCAGCAAAGTCAAGTTCCAAATCAGAATTTTCAGCCACAACAGCAACAAGGAATTCCGTATCAGCAAAATAGGCAACCATTGCCTAATTTTTAGCAGAAAAATATGAATCCTCCACCAAAACAGCAAGCACAAAGTTCCACCACAGAAGCTTTATTACAACAGATTCTTGCTAACCAAACTAAGCATGATGAGGAGATGAGAGAGATGAAAGCAAGGTTAGAACAGATGCAAACACATAACAGAATGCTGGAAAATCATATTGCACAACAAGCATCTTCCTCAGGTACCAAGTCTTTTGGAAAACTTCCAAGTCAACCAGAAAACCCAAGAGAGCAGTGTCAAGCTATTACTTTAAGAAGTGGGAGAGTTGTAAATAATGAGAAGAGTGAAAATAGTGAGAAGAGAGAAAATGAGAAAGAAACTGATGAGAGTGAAAAACAAGAGAGTGCAGAAAAATGTAAAGAGAAAATTGAAGAGAAGGAAGAGAAGTATATACCTCCAGAGCCTTACAAACCACAACTTCCCTTTCCACAGAGATTTCAAAAAGCCAAGCTTGATAAGCAATTTGGGAAGTTCTTAGAGGTTTTGAAGAAGCTATACATAAATGTGCCTTTTATTGATGCTCTTTCACAAATGCCCTCTTATGCAAAATTCTTAAAAGAAATTCTCTCAAACAAGAGGAAACTTGAAGACCATGAAACTGTAGCTTTGACAGAAGAATGCAGTGCTATCCTCCAAAGGAAACTTCCTCCAAAGCTCAAGGATCCAGGGAGTTTCTCAATTCCATGCCACATTGGGGAATCATGTTCTACAAAAGCTTTATGTGATTTAGGGGCTAGTGTTAGCCTTATGCCCCTCTCCATTTATGAGAAGCTCAATATGGGAGATCTTAAGCCAACCCACATTTCTCTCCAATTAGCTGACAGATCAATTAAGTATCTTGAAGGGATTTTGGAGAATGTGCCTCTGAAGGTTGGGAAGTTCTATATACCTGTTAACTTTGTCATTTTGGACATGGAGGAGGATTCTAATATCCCAATCATCTTGGGAAGACCCTTTCTAGCTACAGCAGGAGCATTGATTGATGTTAAGGGAGAAAAATTGACTCTTAGAGTTGGTGAAGATCAATTGGTTTTCAATATTAATAACAATATGAAGAAACATCATTCTGAAGCTGATACTTGCCTGAGAATTGATATCATTGATGAGCTAGTTTAAGAACACTTCAGAAAGAAATATCCAAAAGATCCACTTGAAAATTGTTTGGTTCATGGAGGAGGCATAGACTATGACAACCCTCATGTGGCTGCATATGCTCAACATCTAGAGGGAAGTCCACCATTCATTTCTGCTCTAATTTTTCAACTCACACAAAAGGAAAAAGTTGAATCTAAGCAACCATCATTCAAGGAAGAAGATGCACCTAAGGTAGAACTTAAGCAACTTCCTTCTCAGCTCAGGTATGAATTTCTTGGTACCAATAACACTTATCCAGTAATTGTAAATGCAAACTTGAGTACCTTAGAGGCTGATAAGTTGTTAAGAGTGTTGAGGCAATTTAGGAAAGTTTTAGGATATACCATAGATGACATTAAGGGAATAAGCCCACACTTTTGATGCATAGGATTATTTTGGAAGAAAATTGTAAGCCATCTATTGAACATCAAAGGAGGTTGAACCCAAATATGAAAGAAGTTGTTAAAAAAGAAATTTTGAAGTTGCTTGATGCAGGGATCATATATCCTATCTCAGACAGTACTTGGGTGAGTCCAGTACATATTGTCCCAAAAAAGGGTGGAATGATAGTTGTCAAAAATGAAAATAATGAATTAATTCCCACCAGAACAGTGACTAGTTGGCGAATGTGCATAGATTACAGAAAATTAAATATAGCCACTAGAAAAGATCATTTTCCACTTCCCTTCATTGATCAAATGTTAGAAAGACTGGCTAGGCATTCTTATTTTTGCTATTTATATGGGTATTCAGGTTTTTTTCAAATCCCTATCCATCCAAATGATCAAGAGAAAACCACTTTTACTTGTCCATATGGAACCTTTGCTAATAGGAGGATGCCATTTGGGTTGTGTAATGCACCAGCCACTTTTCAAAGGTGCATGATGGAAATCTTCTCAGATTTCATTGAAGATATAATGGAGGTTTTTATGGACAACTTTTCTGTTTATGGATCTTCATTTGACATATGCTTGGCTAACCTTTCTAAAGTTTTGCAGCGATGTGCAGATACTGACCTTGTATTAAACTGGGAAAAGTGTCATTTCATGGTTTAGAAAGGGATAGTGCTTGGACATTTGGTGTCTAACAAAGGAATAGAGGTTGATAAAGCCAAGGTTGAAGTGATAGAGAAGATGGCTCCTCCTACCAATGTCAAGGGAATTCGAAGTTTTCTAGGACATGCCGGGTTCTACAGACGCTTTATCAAGGATTTTTCTAAAATAGCTAAACCTTTGTCTAATTTGTTAAGTCATGACATACCATTTGTATTTGACCAAGAGTGTTTGGATGCCTTTTACAGGTTAAAGCAAGCTCTTATCACTGCACCAATCATGCAACCGCCCGATTGGAGCTTACCTTTTGAAATTATGTGTGATGCTAGCAACTATGCAATTGAAGCTGTTCTTGGTCAAAGAAAGGACAAAAAGGCTTATGCTATTTATTATGCTAGTAGAACATTGGATGAGGCTCAAACAAATTATGCAACAACTGAAAAGGAATTCTTAGCAATTGTCTTTGCATTGGAAAAGTTCAGACCTTACATTATTAACTCAAAGGTGGTTATATTTTCAGATCATGCAGCCATCAGGTATTTACTCTGTAAAAAGGAAGCTAAACCTAGGCTCATTAGGTGGATTCTGATGCTACAAGAGTTTGATTTGGAGATTAGAGAAAAGAAGGGAGCTGAAAATGTAGTTGCAAATAATCTTAGTAGGTTGAAATTGGATGATAAAGAAATGGATGAAGTCCCTATTGATGAGTTTTCTTGGATGAACAACTTTTCTCTCTTGTTGCTAAATTACCTTGGTATGCAGACTTGGTGAACTATCTATCTTGTGGAGTTTTACCTCTAGGAATGACATGGCAACAAAAGAAAAAGTTTTTGCATGAGGCAAAATTTTATAGATGGGATGATCCTTTACTCTTTAGAAGATGCTGTGATGGTTTAATAAGAAGATGTATTCCTGATGAGGAGACACAGAGTATTATGCATCATTGCCATGCTTCTGATTATGGAGGACATTTTGGAATCTCTAAAACAACTAGTAAAATTTTGCAAGCTGGTTTCTTTTGGCGAAATCTTTTTAAGGATGTGAGGAAATTTGTGTTAGAATGTGATAAATGTCAAAGGAGTGGAAATTTGTCAAAAAGAGATCAAATGCCCTTGAATGATATTCTTAAAGTAGAATTATTTGATGTCTGGGGAATAGATTTTATGAGCCCATTTCCTCCTTCATATGGTAATAAATACATTCTAGTTGGAGTTGACTATGTGTCAAAGTGGGTGGAAGCTATTGCAACTCCAACTAATGATGCTAAGGTGGTAGTGAAATTCTTGAAGAAATTTGTTTTGAGTAGATTTGGAGCTCCAAGGGCTGTAATTAGTGATGGGGGTTCACATTTTTATAATAAGCAATTTGAGAGCTTAATGAGGAAGTATGGTGTAGTGCACAAGATAGCTACCCCATACCATTCTCAAACTTCAGGACAAGTTGAAATTTCTAACAGAGAACTCAAACATATTTTGGAGAAAACAGTGAGCAATTCTCGGAAAGATTGGTCTGTCAAACTAGATGATACTTTATGGGCATATAGGACTGCTTACAAAACCCCTATAGGAACTACTCCCTTTAGGTTGGTGTATGGTAAGTCTTGTCATTTACCTGTGGAGCTAGAACATAGAGCATATTGGGCCATTCAGACCTTGAATTTTGATCTCAAGCAAGCTGGTGAAAAGAGGCTATTGCAACTTAATGAGCTTGAAGAATTGAGGATGGATGCTTATGAAAGTGCCCGTATTTATAAAGAAAGAACTAAAGTTTGGCATGATAAGCATCTTAGGAAAAAGGAATTCAAAGAGGGTGATTCAGTTTTGTTGTTCAACTCAAGATTGAAATTATTCCCTGGAAAACTTAAATCAAGGTGGACTGGTCCATATAGAGTTTCTAAGGTTTTCCCTTATCGAGCAATTGAAATTTGGAGTGAAAAATCTAGGAATTTTAAGGTCAATGGGCATAGATTGAAACATTACATAACTGGAGACCCAATAAAGGGAGCAAGCTGTTACAAGCTCTCCAATCCCTCACCTCTTTTCAGTGAAATGCATGAAAAGTCCAGCTAAGGACTATAAATTAGCCCTCTTGGGAGGCATCCCAAGTTCTTTTATTTTGCTTTTGTTGATTTACTTTTATTTACATTGCTTTTGTTTTTATCTTAAATCTCCCTAAATTTAATTTTTGACACTGTTGAATATTGTCCCTTGTAGATGTATTTCAATGGAGGAAGGTTGGTGAACTGCTGGGGAGTAACTCTTAATCTGATATTTTGTCCTTCAACTCTCCCAAAATTGATTGATTTTTACTGCATAACCTGTGCAGGTTTGCTTCTTGGTTTATGCAGAAAAATGCAGTTTTCAGCAAGGAAGGGTCTGCAGCACATGGCTTATGTTTCTTGGTGAGGCTGGGTGTGTAACTTTTAAGTATTTGTGCTTATCATGTTAATATGATGGTAAGTGGGTCATTTTTGTAGTTTTGAGCTTATTTGGGTTGTGAGATTCAAGGTGGACATACTGCATTTTCTTGGCATAACTTGGGGAGTCCATTCTCATTTGTGGATAGATGCAACTTTATGCAGATTTTATTGAGTCTTAATGTGCTAAATGTTGATTTGCAGAATTTGAGTTGAAATGGCATGATTCACAAATGCCTCTTATGCAGGATTCACTTCTACAAGCTTGTGTGATGCAATTTTGATGGATTTTGTATATATTGATATGTTTTTTGTGACAATTTCTCATGATTTATTCTTCATAGAATTATATTTCTTCATTCTAGGGTATTTTTCACACTTGCAAATCATTTTCAATTGTAATCTCAATCTTGTTGAATTGTGCATAAGTAACTGCATAGCTTATGCAGCTTTTAGATCACAAATTTTGCCATTTTCTCATCTTGCTAAAAACTGCATAAGAATGTGCATAGCTTATGCAATCCTGCATAACCATAATTCTTGCCATTTTTCATCTCTGTTGCAAACTGCATAAGGATGTGCATAGCTTATGCAATTCTGCATAGCCACATTTTTGTCAAATTTCATATCTGCAGAAACTTGCATAAGTGTGTGCATGACTTATGCACTTCTGCATGACTTCAAATCCTGCATTTTCTCTTTCTGCCGAAATCTGCATAAGGAGAGTGCATAGCTTATGCACTTCCGCATGACCAATTTTTCTGAAAATCAAAACTTGCTGAGACTTGCATAAGGAGAGCGCATAGCTTATGCACTTCCGCATGACCACACTTTCTGAAATCCAAAACTTGCCGAGACTTGCATAAGGAGAGTGCATAGCTTATGCACAACCGCATGACCACACTTTCTGAAATCAAAACTTGCCGAAACTTGCATAAGGAGAGCGCATAGCTTATGCACTTCCGCATGACCACACTTTCTGAAATCCAAAACTTGCCGAGACTTACATAAGGAGAGTGCATAGCTTATGCACAACCACATGACCAATTTTTCTGAAAATCAAAACCCGCCGAGACTTGCATAAGGAGAGCGCATGGCTTATGCACTTTTGCATGACCACAATTCCTACACTTCCATTTTTAGCCGAAACTTGCATAAGTCAGCGCATAAGCTATGCACTCTTGCATAATCAGTTTTTCACACTCTTTATCTTCCACCGAAACCTGCATAAGAGAGTGCATAAGTTATGCACACCCATTCTCCCCTTATGCAGTTTTACACATGTTCTGTTCAAGTTAAAATTTTTTTTCGGCATCCACTTTCCCACCTCCACTTCCCGACGTTCCTGTTCACGCCTTTCCCCCCACGACCATTTTTTTCTCAGCACCATCCTTCCTCTCCACTACTCTTTCCGCCGCCTTTGCCCTAACTTCCCTCTGCATCTTTTACTTTCTCCCTCACCTCCTCCATTCTCACCATCGACAACCCCATGGAATCGCCTCCTCATTCCCCTCAAACCTCCCCTCTCCAAGTCTCGCCCTTGGCAATGCGGCCTCCCAACCCCGATTCCCCTCCATAAGAAACCCCTCCACCACCTCCCACAGCCACTTATAAGAGAAAAATTAGGTCAAAATCCACCCGACCCATGGCTTCTGCACCTCCTCTCACAAAACGTAAAAAACCACCCACCACTCCACTATCAGAGCCTCCACCCAAAAACCCCAAAACTTCAACTTCCACACGACATGAGACTGGCGTTTCTACCTCTACCCCACAGGCCAAATCACCCTCTTCCAGCAAAAAGCAAATGTCAGCAGCATCACAGGTATCAAAACTACCTTGGCCCCTTCCTGATGCAGCTCACAAGGCAGCCTTTAAGAGACTTAAGGAAAGGAGGGTGCAACCCACTAGGTACATTTCTGCAGATGCCCTCCAATCAGTTGGTTTATTTGATAATGTGGTTGCATACCTTGATGGTTTAGGTTGGATGGAATTTGTGCATAAGCAAGAAATAGTTTATCCAGCTCTAGTTTTGGAATTTATTTCCTCATTTTCTGCTACCCTAAAATTGCATGAGATAGATTACAAGCCAACTATGAAATTTAGATGTTTGGGGCAAAATAGAGAGCTATCATTAGACCAATTTCATAGCATTTTTGGGTTTGCAATTGATGGACTATTTAGGGTACCATATACAGGGGTAGAGGTAGCAAACAAAGGTGTTTGGAATGTCGCCGCTTTGGAGGATTATCACAAACCAACCTCGGACTTTTTCTCACAAGTGCATCCAAAACCTCTCAAATACTAGACCCTGCACTTAGATTTATCCATAGGCTTATTGCTAGCACTATCTTGGGCAGAGGGACTAGTTCTGGTGCTGTTGGAAAATCTGAATTGTTCATGCTATGGTGTGCTTTTCACAAAGTCAAAGTTTCTCCTGGTTACTTCTTTTGTGAGCATGTGTTACATATTGCCACCAAATCCATAGGTGATATAGTCATGGGTGGGCTCATAACTGTTATAGCTAAGCATTTTGGTTTTAACCCGGAAGAGCATCCACTACCAGCACATTCAGACACTCTATATTTTGATGCTACACACCTATCCAAAACTGGATTCAGTTTGCCACCTTCTGACACTGCACAACCAGCAGCAGACACAGAACCCACTGCACAACCAGAGGCACAATCTGTCCCACCAGCCCAACAAAGATTCTCACGAACCTACACCACCCACTCACCGCAGACAGACATCCCAGCAGATTCTGCACAGCCTACACCTTCTGCAGCTGAACCCTCTTCATCCACAGCACCTCCTCCCTTCAACACTAAAGCCTTATTCACCTATCTTGAAAGGCCTAGTGATGATATATATTTTGTGGATAGAAAGCTTGAATCTGGTCTTAATACCCTTAAGGATCGTCATGATCAACTCTTTGATTTTGTCATGGAAACCAGAGATAAGCAGAAAGAATTAAAGGAGATGATGAAGCAGCTCATGATTTTTCTAGGAATGCCACCTCCACCTCCATCACCTCCTCCAAAACCATCACTTCGACAGCAAACAGCTCCAACCAGTCCTTTAGCAGCATCTTTGGATAAGGGCAAAATAATAGAATTAGATTAGTTTCTGTTTTACTTTTGTTCAAACTTGTAGGAGTTTTTCTTTGTATATATGTTGAAATAATTTTAGTTTGTTTAGAATTCTGTTTTTCTTGAAGTTCTATTGGATGGCTATTACATTAGTTTTTCATTGACTTTCATTGCCTTTACTGCCCTTTTGTGCATACTTGTCCATACACTGTATATATTTGCATGCTTCTACTGGTGTTTGCACATTTTTCCTTGCCCATCATCATGCAACAGCTTTTGAATATACTGCACAGGCTGTGAATCCCCTTATGCAAATATTCTGCATAGCCTGTGCAGTCCTTTATGCTACTCATGCAGAACTGCACAGCTTATGCACCCTCCTTATGCACCTGTTCTGGACAGCACTTTATTCTGCATAACCTGTGCAGCTTCTTATGCATCCCCATTATCTCTTGAATTCTCATCTGCTCTATACCAGGTAACTCATTCTTTTTGCTCTTAAACTTCACAATTCCTGGTAATTACTATTTGCTTTGAGTTTTGATAATGCACTGCTTGAGACATTGGGGACAATGTCCAATTTTGAGTTTGGGGGTGCACATTTTGATTTTTGCTACATTTTTCACATTTTGAGTATAGGAACATCTCATCCCATTCCATTTACATATACTGTAAATATTTTACATATATATCCATACATACATATACATAACACATTCACACGCACATTATACATCACTTAGAAATTGTACACATTGCACACAAATAGATTTCCTCCATTTAGTTAATGCATTGCTCATTTTTAGGAATCATGCGTCATGCATTAAAATCTTTTGCCAAATCCCTTGAGTATTGAAAAGTTGCCTATGAGAGTGATTTGACTTACCTTTAGTTGGGTTTGTGGATTGAAAGTTTCCTAAGAGGTGCAAAGTTTTGAAGTGTCTATCTCTTGCCTATATCTTCTTAGCCAAAAAGCCACCCAACTAGTCCTTTAGAGATTGGAGTGTTTAGAGGGAGTTATTGGATAAAAGATAGTCAAATGATGTCTCACCAATCCTAGAACAAATTTTCTAAACCTTTCAAGGCGAAATACCAGCTTGTACTTGAAAAGAGAGATGATTAGGCATTCTTTGATTTAAACCTTCTCATTTTAAACCTTTGGCCCTTTTCCTAATTAAAATTGAACCTTGCAAACCCCTTTGAGCCTTTTTATTCCTAATTTTTCTTAAAACCCTTATTGCTACCTAGCCAATGAACCAAACACTCCAACCCTTTTCATGAGAATAATTATTTATAATATTAGGTACAAAAAAAAAAAGAAAAAGAAAAGAAAAGAAAAAAATATATACAATAAAAGGGAGAAGAAATGCTTGTCATCTTGTAAAAGTGCTAGTATATGTGCTTTTCATTATTGTCATTCAAATTGAAAGAAATCCACCAAAAGTATTAAAAGAAATGAGTTTGGGGGTGTCAATTTTAGGGACAATCATCAAAAGAAAATGCAAAATACAAGTTTAAAGTATCAAAATGTCCCTCCATTTTTATGTGTTTTGTAAAATATGCTAGCACTTGACAATTCTCATTGCGTATTTCTCCCCTCTATATATTCAAAAAAAAAAAAAAAGAGAGAGAAAAAGAAAAAAAGTATAATAAAATAAGAAGTGTACCTTATGTTGTCAAGATTGAAAATATTCTCATGCTTTGAATCCTTTTTACCCATTTTTCTTCTTAGCCTCATTTTTGAACCCCATGGCCCCATTACATCCCTAAAACGACCTTTGATCTCTTGATAGTACTTGCTACATTAGTGGAGATAGGAGTAGGGAATTTGCCTATGTGATTGGAAAATTATCTATTCATTCATTTAATTTCATCATTCTATATAGAGACACTTTGGTTATTGATTGTCCTAGAATTCCTTTTGAGCATAACTCTCTCTTTTGATTGGTTGGTTTGGGAATTTTGATTGATAATTGACTTGATGGCTAAGCGGTGAAAGCTTGGATAAGCATTAGATTCTTTGCATTTTGAAGGATGGGTATATGGATTGCTGGTATGGCTAAAGGTGTGTTAAGTTACTTTAATAGGTGATTTTCATAGCTCTTTGGATAAGGCACCCCTAAAAAAATTACATCACATTTTAAAGTTTGCTTGAGGACAAGCAAAAGCTTGAGTTTGGGGGTATTTGATGCATACATTTTGCACAATCATTTAGGTTTAATTTCATAGCCGTTTTATTTGATTATTAGTCACTTTTAGCTAATTTCATTAGTTATTTAGTTAGTTTTTCATAATTGTCAATTTTGGATTAATTTATAATTTTTACTTTGTTTTGTAGGAAAAATGGTGTTTTTGAATGACTAAAAAGAAATTTTGCCATTGATGAGTGATTTCTACAGCCAAAGATGTCAAAAACAAGTTTCAAAGTTGAAATATGCATTGGCCAAATTGCACATAACTTGCCGCATAAGTTATGCAGATCTGCATAAGGAGAGGAAACACTGTTCCAATACCTGCCGAATTGTGCATAAGGAGAGTGCATGGCTTATGCAGATTCACGCCTCCGTTATGCAATCTCACGGAATTGTGCATAACTTATGCGCTTGGTCATGCAGTTTTGCATAAGAGAGCCAAAAACCAGCCGAAAACTGCATAAGGGACTGCATAACTTATGCAGTCCACTTATGCAGTCCCATAAAGACTTCCTTAATGAGCTGGCAGAAGATTCCCTCAGAAAATCACACCTCAAACACACCATTTTAGGGCTTCTTGTCAGAAAAAGTTATAAATAGCCCCTTATCCCATTTTAGAAAGAAGGAGGGAAGAGAGGAAGAAAAGGGAAAGGAGTAGGCAGCAGCTGAAGGGTCACAATCACCTCCCACACCATTTCCAACCAGATTTGGAGATTTCTTTCTTTTCTTACATTTTTCCTACATTTCTAGTGTTGAGCTTCTTGTTTCTTAGCTAGATTAAAGCTTTATTTCCATATAAACTCAGAATATCTTGTAAATATTATGGATAGTGAGTAGTTTTAAATAGATTCTGGAGTAAGGGATGTAATATTTGAGATATTTTGTGGATTTTGATTGTGTAATCCATATTTTGTGGTCTTAATGAGTTTTATTCATTTCTTGTGTGCTTAATGACATGCTTAGTGTAGGATCCCACTAAGTGATGTTTTTAATCCATGGTTGAGGCACCGAAAGGAGAAAGCCTTGTGATAGATAATCAAGAAATTGGACTTAATTAACTTAAATCTAGAAATAGACTAAGGATTAAGAGGATTACAGATTAATTAAAGAACTTAATGGGTCTTAATTAACTCTAACTCCACGAAAGTAGGATTAGATTGATTAAGGCACTCTTTGTCTCACTCGAAAGGGTATTCAAAGGATTTAAGAATTAATCTCCTTAAAACCCGTAAGTTCCACAAGATTGGATATCTAATTTAAAATCTCAAAATAGCTTGAATATGAAATCCCGAACTCCGGAATTGCCTTTTTATCATTGTTAATTTCTAATCGAATTTAATTGCTTGCCATTTTAAATTTTGCTATATTTCAACTTGCTTATTTCAATTTGATGCAATTTTAGTTTAATTAATACATTGTTGGATAGATTATAAATCTCACACACATAGAATTCACATCTCAATAGCCATCAATTTATTACTTTAATTTCGAAAATAGTCCAAATTAGTTAGAACTTTTATATCAAAAATTCAATCATTAACACAACTCATCGTGGGAACGATATCTTTTCTATATTACTTGTACGACCTGTGCACTTGCGGTTGAGCCACATCAATATATATATATATATATAATTAATACATTGTTGGATAGATTATAAATCTCACACACATAGAATTCACATCTCAATAGCCATCAATTTATTACTTTAATTTCGAAAATAGTCCAAATTAGTTAGAACTTTTATATCAAAAATTCAATCATTAACACAACTCCTCGTAGGAACGATATCTTTTCTATATTACTTGTACGACCTGTGCACTTGCGGTTGAGCCACATCAATATATATATATATATATAAAACCTTCTTGCTTTATATATATATAAAGCAAGAAGGTTTTCTCTTACTATTGTCACGTTACACTCTAAATTTTAGTACTGTCACGTGGCACTTACTATATAAAAATTATTATATTTAACAATTATAATATTTAATATAAGTATTTAATTTCATTTTTATTTAATTCTAATTTTCTTTTAAATATTTTTATTATTACCATAATTTTTATGGCTAACTAATTAAAAATAGTAGATATATTTCAAAAATTTATAAAATTTTCATTTAAGGATTCTTAAATTTTTTTATTATTTCATTTAATTATAAAAATTTAAGAATTATAAATTTTAAAATTAATAAAATAATTTAGAATTATACTATAAAAATTATCACATGGAGCTAAATATTTTATCCTCTTATCACATGGAGTTAAATAATTTGTCATTTTTCTCTTTTTTTATATATTTAATAAATTTTAATTTACTATAATTTTATTTTATTTTAACACATATTTAATAAAAACATATTTTTAATTATATATTGAATGTTATATATATATATATATATATATATATATATATATATATATATATATAAAATAAATTATGAAAAAATGAAATAAAATTTAATTTTCATAATAATGAAAAATAAGAAATTTATGTTAATATTCAATTTTCATTATATTTTTGATATTCTTTATAGTATAATTAATAAATAATAATATTAATATTAATCATATTATATTGTTTTATTATTATTTAGAAAAACTATATATATATATATATATATATATATATATATATATATATATATATATATGCACCTGTCCCCACTTGAAGTTTTATTTTTTATTAATTAATTATACAATTTCTTTAAATTATGTTTAAGTTATTAATTTCCGATTTTGCATATATAAGTTACAAATTATTTAATTACACTTTAATACTATAATAAATAGCTATTATTATTATTGTTGTTGTTATTATTATTATTATAAATACCCGAAAAGTTCAATTTAATTACAGAAAGAATAAATTAAGAATTAATTTAATTAGTTTATTAATTTTATCTAATAAAAATATATATTAATTTTATATATGTTGCATTTTTACTTTCTGATAAAAAAGTGGTTCATATTTTTATAAAACAAATTCAAAATGATATAAGATTTTAAATCTATCATATTTATACCAATTGGTAATTTTTAATTACATTTATTGATAAATATTTTTCTATATTTCCTGAAAGTTGTAATATGCTAAGTGGCAATATTAAATTGAATTTATTGCCTTGCCACACATACAAACACACACACACACACACACACACACACACATATGTGTATATATATATATATATATATATATATATATATATATATATATATATATATATATATATAAAGCAAAGAGATTTTCCCTTACTGTTACCACGTGGCACTCTAAATTTTAGTGCTGCCACGTGGCACTTACTATATAAAAATTATTATATTTAACAATTATAATATTTAATATAAGTAATTTAAGTATTTAATTTCATTTTTATTTAATTCTAATTTTCTTTTAAATATCTTTATTATTACCATTATTACCATAATTTTTATGGCTAACTAATTAAAAATAGTAGATATATTTCAAAAATTTATAAATTTCTCAATTAAGGATTCTTAAATTTTTTATTATTTCATTTAATTATAAAAACTTAAGAATTATACATCTTAAAATTAATAAAATAATTTAGAATTATACTATAAAAATTATCACATGGAGTTAAATACTTTGTCCTCCTATTACATAGAGTTAAATAATTTGTCATCTCTCTCTTTTTTATATATTTAATAAATTTTAATTTACCTTGATTTTATTTTACTTTAACACATATTTAATAAAAATATATTTTTAATTATATATTGAATGTTATATATATAAAATGAATTATGAAAAAATGAAATAAAATTTTATTTTCATAGTAATGAAAAATAAGAAATTTATGTTAATATTCAATTTTCGTTATTTTTTTGATATTCTTTATAGTATAATTAATAAACAACTAATATTAATATTAATCGTATTATATTATTTTATTATTATTTAGAAAAATTATATATATATATATACACACACCTGCCCCTTGAAGTTTTATTTTTTATTAATTAATTATATAATTTCTTTAAATTATGATTAAGTTATTAATTTTCTAATTATGCATATATAAGTTACAAATTATTTAATTATTACACTTTAATATTATAATAAATAGCTATTATTATTGTTGTTGTTATTATTATTATTATAAAAACTTGAAAGGTTCAATTTAATTAGAGAAATAAAAAATTAAGAATTAATTGAACGAATTTATTAATTTTATCAAATAAAAATATATACTAATTTTATATATGTTGTATTTTCACTTTCTGACAAAGTTGTGGTCCATATTTTTATAAAATAAATTCAAGAGGAGGTAAGATTTTAAATCTATCATATTTATATCAATTGGTAATTTTTGATTAAATTTATTGATGACTATTTTTCTATATTTCCTAAAAGTTGTAATATACAATTATTATATAATTTAATATATATATATATATATATATATATATAGTAGAAATGTATTCACAGGAAAATTGGAATACTTTTCTTAAAAAATTATCACGTGTCACTTTCTATAAATATTCTCTTTTATACTAATTGCTATTTAATTTTTTATTTATCTCTTAATTATCATTATTATTTAAAATACTATCTTCAAATTTATGATTTAAATTATTATTTTTTAAAAATTTAATTTTTGAAAAATTAAGACATTTTGTAATTAAATACAATATTTATAAATTATTAATATTATTCTATAAATACTAATTATTATTTAATTTTTAATTCTTCTTTTAATTATTATTATTATTATTATTATTATTATTATTATTATTATTATTATTATTATTATTATTATTATTATTATTATTATTATTATTATTATTATTATTTATAATACTACTTCAACATTTATTAGTTAAAATATTATTTTCTTTAAAATCTTATTTTTAAAAAATTAAGACCTTTTATGATTAAATATAATACTTAAAAATTATTTATATTATTTTTTTTATAAATTCATTTATATAAAATATTATTTATCACATGTTATGTTTAGTGATAATAATAATAATAATAATAATAATAATAATAATAATAATAATAATAATAATAATAATAATAATAAAAGGTAATTGATGACCATTAATTTAAGGAACATTGACTATTAATTTATGATTTCATAATTAATCATAAATACTCTCCTTTATATTAATTATTATTTAATTTTTTTATTTCTCTTTTAATTACCATTATTATTTATAATATTACCTTAGCATTTATGATTCAAATTACTATTTTTTAAAAAATTAAAATATTTAGTAATTAAATGTAATATTTACAAATTATTTATATTATTTTATAAATACTAATTATTATTTTTTTATTTCTCTTATTATTATTATTATTATTATTATTATTATTATTATTATTTATAATATTACTTTAATATTTATGATTTAAATTATTATTTTTTGATTTTGATTTTTAAAAATTAAGATATTTTATGATTAAATATAATATTTAAAAATTATTTATATTATTTTTTTTATAAATTCATTTTTGTAAAAATATTATTTACCAAATGTTACCCTCCATAATAATAATAATAATAATAATAATAATAAGTAGTTTGAGCTTAGCCGGTCCCAAGCCCGGATAAAGGAGGAGGGTTGCGGCAGGTGACAACCAGCGTAAAAATTTCGTCACACCTTATGATATGGATTCAAATGATATAAACGTTGGGGTATCCTCTACTAATGACGCTCTACATCGGAGCCCGGGTGTAGTGAAAAATATGCAAGGGTGTAGGGCGTTCACCGAAAGCAACGCGCCATGCCGGTGCCCGGGTGTGGTGTTAAGTGAGCAAGGGTTCCCACATCATGGACGGGTGTGGGTAAAGAAGTTAGTCCATAGGAAAGATAGTAGAACAGATAGTGGAACAGAATACAAGATAGACATAGAAAACAATAGAAGATATCATAAAAGGAGACCAATTAGGAAGGAGCAGGATAAGAGAAGGATCAGGGTTGGTACTTGGAATGTTGGATCACTTACAGGAAAATTAATGGAGCTTGTGGATACCTTGGAAAGGAGAAGGGTGAATATTGCTTGCATTCAGGAGACTAAGTGGGTAGGAGAGAAAAGTAAGGAAGTGGGTAATTCAGGGTACAAATTGTGGTTTACCGGAAAGGAGAGAAACAAGAACGGAGTGGGCATAATCATAGACAAGACATTGAAAGACGCAGTAATAGCTGTGAAAAGAGTAGGAGATAGAATTATACTAGTAAAGCTAGTACTAGAAGGAGAAACAATAAATATAGTTAGTGCTTATGCCCCACAAATAGGACTAGAAAGTGAGAGTAAACAAAGGTTTTGGGAAGATATGGATGATTTAATGCAAAGCATACCAAATGAAGAGAATGTTTTCATTAGTGGAGATTTGAATGGACATGTAGGAAGTGATAGACAAGGTTATGAGAATGTTCATGGAGGTTTTGGTTTTGGCAGTCGAAATGAGGAGGGAAAAAACATCCTGGATTTTGCTATGGCATACGATCTAATACTAGCAAATACCTACTTTATAAAAAGAGAGTCACATTTAGTGACTTTTAAAAGTGGACAACATAGAAGCCAAATCGACTTCCTCTTAACCAGGAAGACAAATAGAGCTCTATGCAAGGATTGCAAGGTCATTCCAGGAGAGGCTTTAACAAGCCAACATCTGTTGGTGGTCTTGGATGTCAAGTTTAGGAACAATTCAAGTAAGGTCAAAAGAAATAGTGTAGCTCGAACAAAGTGGTGGGAGTTCAAAGGAGTAAAGCCAGTGAAGTTCTAAAATGAGCTTCTTGAGTCTGAAGTATGGAAGCTGGATATGGAGGCCAATGATATGTGGATACAGATGACATCAAAGATTAGAGAAGTAGCTAGAAAAGTACTTGGAGAGTCTAAAGGACATGGACCACCCTCAAAAGAGAGATGGTGGTAGAATGAGGAAGAACAAAAGGCAGTGAAGAGAAAAAGGGAATGGTATAAGAAATTACCTAAATGTGATAATAATGAGGCATATGAACAGTACAAGATAGCAAAGAAAGAGGCAAAAAAGGCAGTTAGTCAAGCAAGAGCACACGCATTTGAAAAGTTACATGAGAAACTTGGAACTAAAGAATGGGAGAAAGATATTTATAGATTAGCAAGGAGGAGAGAAAGGAAATGTCAAGATCTCAATCAAGTTAGGTGCATTAAGGATAAAGAAGAAAAAGTGTTAGTGAAAGATAAGGACATTAAAGAAAGATAGAGAAATTATTTTAATGATATCTTTAATAATAGACAAAATGGTAATAGCGTGAATATAGATTATAGAATAATAGAAAAGAATGTGAATTATACTAGAAGGATTAGATCTTTAGAAGTAAAGGAAGCACTTAAGAGAATGAAAGTGGGTAAAGCCTGTGGACCCGATGAAATACCAATTGAAGTGTGGAAGTGTTTGGGAGATATGGGAGCGGCATGGTTAACTAAATTATTTAATAAGATTCTAAACTAAAAAAAAAAATGCCTGATGATTAGAGGAGGAGTATTTTAGTACCTATTTTTAAAAATAAGGGAGACATACAGAGTTGCTCAAACTATAGGGGAATTAAACTCATGAGCCATACTATGAAGTTATGGGAGAGAGTTGTGGAGCATCGACTACGTCATGATACTTCTATCTCTCTCAATCAATTTGGTTTCATACCCGGTCGTTCAACTATGAAAGCGATCTTTCTCATTAGAAGCTTAATGGAGAAATATAGAGATGTAAAGAAAGATCTACACATGGTTTTTATTGATTTGGAGAAGGCTTATGATAGTGTTCCAAGAGATGTCTTATGGAATGTGTTAAAACAAAAGAGGGTATCTATTAGGTACATACAAGTGTTGAAAGATATGTATAAAGGAGCAACTACTATTGTGCGCACAGTGAGAGGGGACACAAGAGATTTTCCGATCTTAATTGGATTACACCAAGGATCAGCTATAAGCCCTTACCTTTTTACATTAGTTTTAGATGAATTGACGAAATATATACAAGAGAGTATTCCTTGGTGCATGATGTTTGCGGATGATATTGTTTTGATAGATGAGACACAAGAATGAGTCAATAGAAAGCTAGAGCTTTGAAAAAGTATTCTAGAGTCAAAGGGTTTTAAGTTAAGTAGAACGAAAACAGAATATATGCATTGCAAGTTCAGTGAAGGCCAAACTGGTGAAAGGGAAGGGGTTAGTTTAAATGGAGTGGTATTGTCCCAAATTAATCACTTTAAATATCTAGGCTCAGTCCTTCAAGTAGATGGGGGATGTGAGAAGGATGTTAGTCATAGGATTAAAGCCGGATGGTTGAAGTGGAGACGTGCCACGGGAGTTTTATGTGATCGTAAGATTCCCAATAAGTTGAAAGGAAAATTTTATCATACAGCCATACGACCGGCTATGTTATATGGTAGTGAGTGTTGGGCACTGAAATAGTCGTATGCGTCTAAGATAAGAGTTGCAGAGATGAGAATGTTAAGGTGGATGAGTGGCCATACTAGACTAGATAAAGTCCGTAATGAGAGTATTAGAGAAAAGGTAGGAGTGGTGCCAATTGAAGATAAGTTGAGAGAAGGGAGATTGAGGTGGTTTGGTCATGTGAAGCGTAGACATACGAAGGCTCCAGTTAGACAAGTAGAGCACATTAGGTTAGAGGATAGAAAGAAAAAAAAGAGGTAGATCTAAATTGACTTGGGGGAGAGTAGTACAACATGACCTAAAAGCATTACACATTTCTGAGGATTTAACCCAAAATCGTTTAGAGTGGAGAAAGCAAATCCATATAGCTGACCCTAAATTTTTGGGATAAAGGCTTAGTTGAGTTGAGTTGAGTAGAATAATAATAATAATAATAATAATAATAATAATAATAATAATAATAATAATTGATGACCATTAGTTTAAAAAAAAATTAATCATTAATTTGTGATCTAATAATCAACTATCATATAATTCAATCTTAAATTATTTCATATATTTAACAAATATTTTTATTGCATTATTATATTTTTTATTATAAAATATTTGTTAAAAAAAATTTGAGAGACAAAAGTATAGTATGCATAAAAAGTTTTAAAAATAAAATATAGAGATTTGACTTATTTATAATTAGTATATATTATTTTTATGTTAATAATTTAATATTATTTTTATTTTACTTTTCTAAAATTAATTAATGCTTATTATTATTATTATTATTATTATCATATGGCCAACTTATGGCCATTTAATTGAAATGGCCAAGTAAATGAGAAACATTTTACTTTTAAAAAATTGAATTTAAATGTTTTTGTTCTTATTTTTCAATTCAATAATATTTAGTTATAAATTATTTTTTATTTAAATGATTTTCATTTGTTTGTCAATATATAGTATCATATGAGATTTTTGATACACATCAAGCACTCTTCTTTCACCAAGTATTTTTATTTAACCTAACTGTACTCAAATATTTTTTATATTTTATTATTTATTTCAAAGTTATTAGTTATCATTCTCAAAATTTATTTTTTTAAATATATCTAATTAATATTTATTTAATTATTAATTTTCTAAAATTTCTTATTTAATATTTCTTAAACTTTGAATATCTTATTTCATTATAATTATATATTGAATAAAATTATAATTAACATTTTGATTATCTATATTTTATTATAATTAATTTTCATCAAAATTATTTTTAAATTTTAATTAAATATCTATATCTTAGTATATAAATTATCTCTTAACTATATTTCTATATAAAAATAGAATTTTAACGATAAATTACAAATACAATTGTTAGTAGTATGCCATAGAATATATCATTTAGTATGTATCTTGTACATATTTTATTAATAAAAGGCAATTTCACTTTTTCGTTTGCATAATGTATTTATACGTAATAGAAAAGGTCTATTGATATTTTGTTAGATATTCTATTCTTAAGTTGTTAAGAATATGAGTGATAGTATTTCTAGCACAAAGTATCATAAATTGGTTTACAATCGAGGATACTTCACACAGGACATGACTTATCCAGAAAGATTGTAATCATGTCTGTTCCTAAGGTATTTATATGAGATATAAATAAGATGAAGTGGTGAGTCTCATGCCACATAACAAACATGATAGGCACTTATACATGATAAGTAGGCCGAACCAGTGATGCATATGACAAGCACATGGAGTTTACTCTTGTCAATGCATTGTCATATATTATATCAGTGCATATAATCTTTAGACCTGAGATAACACAGTTATCTTGTATATAGGTGGTTTGAGTTTGATACTGCTTTCATACTTGTACTGTGTATGGGTATATAGGCATGTGTTGGCTCCTACTAGTTATATATGGAGATAGGTGTTGATCAAGATGGAATCTGTTACCCTAAGTAAATAGAGATAAAATCCTTTATTTATTTAATTATTCTTGATGTTTCAAGTTCCTAGCCAGGACAGACAGATTTAGTCAGAAAAGAGTTTCTGATTGTAAATGAGAAATGATATCAGCTCTTAATATCATCAGAACTCTTTCTTACCATGAATGATTTCTCTAAATCATTTTAGGCATCTCATAGACTATGGTTGACACCTAGCATAGCGTGCCATGACCACCCAATCAGTAATAAGTAATACCTTAAATGAACCTATAATCATATGTTACCATGCACTAGAATCTCTCTATTATAAAATTCCAATTCGAGCTAGAGTCATGGTTTATGTCAAACCCCATTTGCTATGAATATTATGTTCTCTTTTAATTCCAGTTCTTGATGAATTAGATTTTCCAATAAGATTGCAAAGTCCCTAGCATGGCTTGAAACCAAATATAAGTTATTGGATATATAGTACAAGTTAAATTTATATTTAAAGTGTTTAAATATAAATTTAATTGTGAGAAATTAATTAATGAAAATTAATTAATTAATTTATATTTGATATAAATTGATTAGAAGAGGAGAAATAATGATTTTGGGTTGAGAACTCAAAATTACAATGTAAGGGTAATTTGGTCATTTCACATGGTGACATGTGGCACCATGAGATGGTGACACATGGCATCATATAAGTTTACCACTTGTCTTCCTATCATGCAAGGTGATCAAAGTCAAGATTAAGTCTAGCTTTGACACTTGGCTTAATGTGATTAAGTCAATTAAAAATAAGGTGCAATGTGGTGGTGACATGTGACAAATGGTTTAAGTTATTACTTGACCTAATTATAAAAGGGAAAAGAAAAGAAGAAACAAATAACACTCTCTCTTGTTTCAAGTGTGGCGGCACCTTTTCTGTCCCTCTCCTCTTCTTGCTTTCTCATCAATTCAAAGAGAATAACACAAATTTCTTTGAATTAAAATTGCTAGAAATTGGTTCTAGTGTCCTATACACACATACAACCTCTCTAAAAGTAAAAACCCAAATTATAATTTGTTGGCAAGGCTTGAGAAGCTGATTTGGGGGCTGCCCATTAGTGATCTTGGTGTGGACAAGCTAGAGGGACAACACTTGGGGTCCTAGGCGCTTCCTAAAAGTGCCAATTGCATCCATAGTGCATCAAAGAGGTTAGTGCTCAAACTCCTCTTTTAAACTAGGGTTTAATTGAATTAATTTGTTAATTCACAATCTTGAATGGCAAACATAGATCCTAATACATATTAAAAGTGTTTTAATATGCAATTGAGCATTGAAATTAATTAGGCACATAAGAGATGTGGCATGATGCATGAAACCCTAGAAGAAAATTTTTAAATTCAATGCTCCAATGAACTAATCACCATGCTTCCACTCCTTCAATAATAACATTGAAAATTTAGCTACAAATAAAGAATATTAAGAATAATTAAAGTTATAATATTATAATCATGAAATCTGCCTTTTAAAAAATAGTATGTATTTATAGTATTTATTTTAATAATAGAAAAATATGACATTTTATAATTATAACTTTTATGAAATGTATTTATTTTACAAATTTATGTAAAGTGATAACTATTTTTATCAAATAATTATTTTATAAAAAAAATTTAGATTAATAAAAAAAATTTACATTTAGATGTAGTAATTTTAAAAATAATATAATAGAATGTTATTTTTAATTAATAATAATATTATATATTTTCATTATTACTAAAATTAAATAATTCAATTCATCAGTAGCAATTTGATAATTTTTTATTATATTAATAACAAAAAATATTATATTTATATATTTTTAAAATAATATTATTTTCTCATTAATTTAATGTATTTTCTATAATTTATAAAAAATAAATATCAATTTACATAAATTATGAGATAAAATATAAAAATTTTATGAAATTTAAATTATTTTTTAAATAAAGTACTTTAATTACATTTTAAACAAAATAATTATGAAAATTACTCTTAATAAATGTATAAAAAGAATTAAATAGGTATTTTAATTAATTATAACATAAATTAATTAAAAAATTATTATTATGATAGGTAAAAATTTATTTAAATTAAATTAAATAAAAAAGAAATTTTAATTTAAAATAGTAATAATTTATTTTATTTAAAATAATTAAAAATTAAATTAAAAAATAAAAATTATAAATTACCCATGCTATATGGGTATTATGCTAGTTGAATATAAAATCAATTCAAGACATTTCCAGGAAATATATGTTTGGACGACCAAATCCAATCCTTTCAACATAATTTAGAAGTAGAAGTTGTAGGGCAAAAGTTTCAGTGGAGATTTCTTTAAAACCAGATCTAGAGTTGTAAAACTAATTATGTGAGATTGCAAAGATGTGTGTATATTTACTATTGTTGATGGAGGGAGCTGAGCTCTCAATTTTTAATTTATTTATATTGAGAATTGTGAAGGTGAGCTGAACTCTCCATACTATTATTTTTATTTGTTATAAGTCGGGTGAGTTATTACTCCCCGTTAGATAGTCCTGACTCTATGCATTTATTTTCTTGGAATTAGGCTATTATTATGGGCTTTATATATGGTTTAGAAATACTTAGACTTACTACGGATTTTGGAGGACTTATGCTAACTAAGTCCGAGTACTAGTCCGGCCCAGAAATCGAGTCGTGACACACTCAATTTAGAATAACACTAAAATAAGAGTTCTACTCAATATAGGAAATATTCCTCTATCGTTTTCATGAATATTTCTCCAACTCAAATTAAAAAAAATCTCCCTCCAAATCCCACTAAGATTTTGAGTCATAATTTGAAAATAATTGTACCGATTGCTATCATATTACAATACCTTCATCCCTTCATGCTTTCGATCCAAGATTACAGGCCATACATAATAATCAAAGCACATATGGTTGCAAGCTGGCATTTCCAGCCGGAACATATGAAACCAACTCCTGGAGAGAAAAGGATCGCAATCTCCAGTTTCCGATGGTGCGAGATTGGAAGATCAATTTGACCCTAAGGAAAGATTATATTAGGATGATCAATTCCGATCAATGAAAAAGTGTTTTCCCGGAAAACTTGGATTGCTACTACAGTTCTTTTTCTTTTATTGAGCTAATAATGCGTTGTTCTCGCAACCTTGGGTACGAGGGCAATCCTTAAATTTAATTAGAATTCACTTATTATTTTTCATTTTGACATTATTATATTAGTTATTGATGAATGCTAAGATCCAAAGTTTTGTGGTCATTGCCAGGGAATATCAAAATGTGCGAATACTTCTGGATCATTTAAATGTGGACTTAACGCAAAATGGATTATATTGTTGGTAAGTCCTCTTTTGCTCAACAGTATCATTAATTATGTAAAGAGCTATAATATTTTTTACCATTTTTACGATCTAAAAAAATGTTAAGTAAATTTAATTAGTCTATATCATGTTATCCTTAAATAAATTATTGGAATTATGTTATTTTTGTATAATTATAAATATATTTATTATTTAATTATTTTCAAAAATTTTGATATATAAATAATATGAGATAATATAATCATAAATAAATATGAGATTTATTATTTCTTAATTTCTATTGATTAATCTATAAATGAGTTTGGCTAACGATTTCTCTTAGTTACATTTGACTAAGTAATCATATTTTTAATCATATTTTTTTACTTACATTGACTTTGTTAAGCTAGTAAGTAATCATTTTTATTTTTGTTCTTTTTTTTTCTTTTGTGCGTTATTTAGTGTGTAGGTGGGATTATTGGAGTTGTGGTAATAGTCTTTGGTACTCATTTGACAACTCACGTGCATGGTACTTCTGGTTATTTGGATCTAAAGTGTTTCCAATCTGGCCAATTTACAGATAGGAGTGATGTTTATAGCTTTGGAGTAGTTCTAGTGGAGCTTTTAAGTGGACAAAAGCCAATTTGTTCAAATAGCACACAAGAAATCATGAGTCTTGCCCCACATTTCATTGTTTTGATAGACGAGAACAGACTTTTTGACATTGTTGATGCGCTTATTATGGAGGATTGTCATGAAGAAGAAATTGTTGCAGTAGCTAATCTAGCTTTAAGATGCTTAAATTTGAATGGAAAGAAACGACGTTCAATGAAATAAGTTGCATTATAGTTGGAAAGGATTTGAGCATCACCAAGTAATAAGTTGAATGTTCAACAAAATATTGAAGAAACCGAAAAGGTCGTGGCTGCTGAAGTAATTATGCTGGAGATGGATGATGTTCCTACATCAGTTGAGATTTTAACAGTGTTGAAGCTGTAACAATAGATCTTGAAACTATCGTTTGTTTTATAAGAAAGTTGTTAGAGAAACTCTAGAACATGCAACAATAATATTAAATCTTTTTATGTAGAACATGTAATAATATTGATTAGTAGAACCTGAAGATCAAGAAGCTTAGACTGTCCATTACTATTGTCTTCTATTTCCTCTTTTATATGAAAGTTGTTGAAGAAACTAATTAAAGAAAAAATCCAATTAAAGAACCTAAATAATATCTTGCTTTATAAAAAAATCTTTACCTAAATTCAATCTACAATGAATTAAAGACATAATATATATAATAGAATCCACCTATAAAATAAGTTTAATTCTCATATTTGTATTTTAAATCTATGATAAATCAAATTTTTATATGTTAGTGATGACATGTTTTTGAAAAAAAAAAGATTCCGAGAGTTGAATGACTTCTCTTGCAATTTCGCATGTTTCTAACAATTAAATTTGTGTTTTTTTCTTCTTTTTTCTCATCGAAAGTACATTTTTACTATTGGACTTTAGTGTTATTAGAAATTTCAATGTCATTTCTCTATTTTAATCAGATTGAATATTATTTCTTATGATAATAATCAATATTTTTTTTCCATGAGGATAAAAACTCCAAGCAAACAATAAATTAAATTATATTATGTAGATTCCATATGTCCTTAAGTATAAGATTTCCCACTTGATCAACCAATTGGCAGAGACTGTATGACCCTTGTCCCACATTGGTGCCAAATCCAATACAAAATAATTTGTGTTATTGATTTTAACTAATGGCTTAGATCTACAAATTATTTGAATCAATCGGAGCTAAGGTACCGTTACAATTAGTGATTAAATTTTTTTCTCTCCAAAACTTAGAACGCAAGTTTGAGTTTTTCTTCCCAAAATAATAGTGCAATCAATATTCTTCACGGCATGCTAGGAAGTCTTGTATTTTGTATCTTTCGGCAAATGCACAAAAAGTTCACTCTGTCAAAACCTCCTACAACAGTGGTATCCGCACATTAAGTACTTAATTCATCATTACATTTACATAAAAGTAACTTTTATTAATAAATTTTTTGTTTAAAGACAACAGAGTACTTTCAAATTGGAAGGTGCAGATAAATATCTCTTTAAGCTCAAAATGGTCATGCTCCAATCAAGTGAGAAACATGTGCCAAATAAAATAAATACTTAAATATGTTTTATTGTTTAATAGTTTAGTTCCTTTATTTACTTTTAAGTTTTTTTATTTATTAGTCTAAATAATTAAAGATTTAAAATATTATAAAATTTTATAAATAATTAATAAACACTCTTTATTCATTAATATATTAAGTTTGTATATTGTTGATATCAGGTGATTCATTCTCATCATTAATACATATATTTAATATATAATACTATGCTAATATTATATAATTAAAAAAAATTAATAACAAATCATATAAAAAAAATTAATCACAATTTCTTATACGTTGTCTAAAAAAATTAGTTAATAAATAATAGCGTATTGACTTAATTTATTGGTCAAATAAAAGTGGGCTCCAAACCTTGAATATGAAAATTAATTCAAGATTTTTCCACTAAATTTACCAAATCCTTTAAATTATAGAAAAATCTTGAGTCTCGAATTGCACTGTTTTAGTGCAGTAGTTTCAACACCCGTGCCTTAACGACCGATATGCCATAAAGATTAATTTAATTCAGCGGATGAATCTTATTAATTATAAAACAATGACTTTCCTTTTATTATAAAAAAAAATTTATCCTCTTTCTATCTTCTACACTTGTCTTCTAGTAAATTAAAAAAAAAAATGCTATCATTTGAATACTTATAGTAATTAATAATAAAAATTTTATATTTTAAAAATTAGTATATTTTTATAGTAATTTCACTATTTATGACATAATAATACATTTAAGTATTATGATATTTTTTAACATTTTTTAATATCCTTGAATGCAGAAAATAAAAGGCAAAAGCTCACATTTTTATCTTTATATTCTTCAAATTGAATTATTAGTTTTTAATATTTAATTGTTTAATAGTTTAGTCCCTCTGTTTACTTTTTGTTCATTTTTCATTAGTCAAAATAATTAAAATTAAATTTAAAACATTATAAAATTTTATGCATACTCATTGGCGTATCTAATATATAAAAAACAATGACTTCCGACTTCCCTATAGAGGAATTAATTTAAATGAGTGCACGAATCTTATTAATTATAAAATAACGACTTCCCTTTTATTACAAAGAAAATTTACTTTTCATTCCCTTTTCATTAGTCAAAATAATTAAAATTTTAAAACATTATAAAATTTTACACATGCTCAGTGGTGTATCTAATATATAAAAAACAACGACTTCCCTTTTATTACAACGACTTCCCTATAGAGGGATTAATTTAATTGAGTGCATGAATCTTACTAATTATTTTATAAAGAAAATTTCCCCACTTTCTATCTTCTACACTTGTCTTATAGTAAATTTAAAAAAAATATTTTTCTATCGTTTGAGTACTTGTAGTAACTAATAATTAAATTTTTATATTTTAAAAATTAGTATATTTTTTATAGTAATTTCACTATTTACGACATAATACTACATTTAAATATTATGATATTTTTTAAGATTATCCTTGAATGTAAAAAATAAAAGGCAAAAGCTCAAATTTTTGTCTTTATATTCTTGAAATTGAATTATTAGTTTTTAATATTTAATTGTTTAATAGTTTAGTCGCTCTATTTATTTTTTGTTCCTTATTCATTAGTCAAAATAATTAAAAATTTAAAACATTATAAAATTTTATGCATACTCAAAGGCATATCTAACATATAAAAAAAATGACTTTCCTTTTATTATAACGACTTCCCTATAGAGGAATTAATTTAATTGAGCGCATGAATATTATTAACTATAAAACAACGACTTCTCTTTTATTATAAAGAAAATTTTCCCACTTTCTATCTTCTACACTTGCCTTCTAGTGAAGTAAAAAAAAAAATTGTTCCCTTTTATTACAAAGAAAATTTACTTTTTGTTCTTTTTTCATTAGTCAAAATAATTAAAAATTTAAAACATTATAAAATTTTATACATACTCAGTGGTGTAAGGGAATGTCAAATTCTGTTGTTATTATTTAATATATTCAGTGTACATTAGCTGTATATTAGGTGTATATTTAGTCATATCTTTGTATTCCTTTATTAGTTATTTACCTTATTTAGCTTGTAATCCTTGATATAAATACCTGTATATTTACCTTTCATAAGATGAATAATTACAACCAATTTCTCTCATCTTCTATTCCTCTCAAACCCTAAACTTTACATGGTATCAGAGCCACAACAATGATCTCTGCCGTCTCCACTACCAATCCACCTCCTCCCTCCATCGTTACTTCTACTCACTCTCATTCCTTCTCTGTCAAACTGAATACCAAAAACTACTTGGCATGGAAGACTCAATTTTCGCCTATTCTCAATTATCAGAATCTTAATTTTCTTCTCTCCAATCCTTCTCCTTCTCCCACCATTCTCAATGAAACCAATGATGAGATACCGAACCCAGCATATGAGGAGTGGTTCAAGAAAGACCAGATGCTCCTTTCCTGGCTTTTCTCTTCCCTAACGGAAGAAATCTTTCCCTATGTTATCGGACTCACGACGGCAAAAGAGGTCTGGACAGCTCTTGCACACACCTTCGGTTCTATGTCACAGAATCGACAGCTTCAATTACATATTGAATTGCAAGAATTCAAGCGTAATGATATGTCGGTTTCTGAATATCTTCAAAAGGCGAAAGCCAAGGCGGATGAACTCAAAGCCTCAGGAAAGCCACTTACACCTGCTGAGTTTAATGCGATAATATATCGTAATATTGGTGTTGAATATCACACAATTATCACTACTTTGAATCTCCGTTCTGATCCTGTCTCGTTTCATGAGTTGCATGGGCAATTAGTCGCTCATGAATCTTTGGTGCAAGGTCTTCATAATCCACAGGCTAATATGGTTCTCAAGAGTTCCACTCAATCCGCCACTATTCCTCCTTCCTATTCTTCACCCAGACCACGCAATGGAGGCAACAATGGGTCACGGAACAAAGAACCAAAGAATGATCTCGAGGTCCCTGCCAAATCTGTGGAAAAGGGAATCACACAGCTGTCACTTGCCGCAGCAGATACGCACCTCGGAATGCACCTTCCTTTAGTGGCTATTCGCCACGGAATTCTGGACCCCGCTACAATTTTCCGCAAGCCAATTATGTTCACTCTCCTCTTGTTTATCAAGCTCCTCCAATGCCACCTCAATTTCAGCAAGCTTGGTATCCCGACACGGCTGCCAACTATCACATCGCTCCTAATGTTCAGGCTCTAACGGCAGCTCAAGGTTACAATGGGAACGATAGTCTTCATGTTGGTAATGGTCAGGGTTTACAGATTACTCATACTGGTAATGTTCAGCTCCATTCTAAAACTGATTCCTTACATTTAAATCAAGTTCTTTGTGTTCTAAAAATTGTTAAAAACCTATTGTCAGTGCAAAAATTTACTGCTGATAACACTTGCTTCTTTGAATTTTGGCCCTCTCATTTTCTTATTAAGGACCAGGTGACCAAGAGGGTGCTGATGGAAGGACCCAGTGAGGATGGAGTATACAAATTGCAACCAGTTAAGCAGGCCTTGGCAGCTGAGGTGTCATCACTTGATGAGTGGCATACTAGGCTTGGTCATCCTAACATTAAGAAGCTTCAAACCTTGGTTCACAATAAAAGCATTTTTAGTAATTCTTCTAACTTGAGTCCTTGTTCTAGTTGTCTTTTAGGAAAAATGTCTAGAATTCCATTAGTTGCTGTTGAACACAAGAGTCATTTTCCATTTGATATTGTTCACTCGGATGTTTGGGGGCCATCTCCCATTCTTTCATTCAATGGTCACAAGTATATGGTTTTGTTTGTTGATGATTTTTCCCGATACACTTGGGTGTATTTTTTGAAAAATAAAAGTGAGGTTTATGACATTTTCTTGCAATTTGAAAAACTCGTTGAAAGACAATTTCAGGCAAAAATTCGATCCTTCCATTCTGATTGGGGAGGTGAATACCAGAAATTAAATTCATATTTTAAACGCGTTGGTATTCATCATAGAATTGCTTGTCCATATACACATGAGCAAAATGGCACAGCTGAGCGAAAAATTCGTCATCTAATTGATACTACGTTAACTTTACTCGCTCATGCATCTTTACCTTTAAAATTTTGGAATTTTGAATTAGAACAAAGTGCTTTATTGATTAATATATTGCCGAGTCATGTTTCATCCAACCAATCTCCTTTTCAAATTTTATACAAGAAAAATCCGAACTATTTACAATTCAAACCGTTTGGTTGTGCAATTTTTCCATGGCTCAGACCGTATCAGGCTCATAAATTTTCTTTTCGAACACTTATGTGCGTTAATCTTGGCCTTAGTCCCAATCATGCTGCTTATAGATGTTTTGACAAAAAAACCGGTCGAATTTATTAAGCCCGTCATGTCAAATTCCATGAACAACTTTTTCCATATGCCGATTCGGTTACTACTTCATCAAGTGCCACGCCTACACCAGCTCCTTGGCTCAACATTACCACTGCTGTGTACTCCAATTCGGGTCCTACATCAGCCAACACATCTGGTATGAGTTCTAATCCTTCTCCAACTCCTCCCAACAAATCACCCACATCTGCTCACTCATCTACGTCATCACCTAATCATTCCACCTCCCCCGAAATACCTACCCCATCTTCTCCTGGATTAAATCTTTTGGTTGACCTTACCAAATACAATCCAACCCAATCAAACTCCCAACCCTTCGTCAACTCAAAACCCACTCCAATCCGTACTCATGCAATGGAACTTCGGCCCCGCACCTATAACAACAGGCAAGCTCACCTCGCCCACACTAAACCGAATTACCTTTCCCAAGAACCAAAAACCGTAACCCAAGCCAAAACAGTTTTAGAATGGCGCCGGGCTATGCAGGATGAACTCAATGCACTGCTTGAGAACCAAACATGGAGACTAGTTCCCCGACCTTCTAACAAAAACATTATTGGCAACAAGTGGGTGTTTCGAATCAAACGGCATCCTGATGGTCGTATTCAAAGGTATAAGGCTCGGTTAGTGGCCAAAGGTTATGCTCAACAAGAAGGTGTGGACTATCAAGAAACTTTTTCTCCCGTCATTAAGTTTACTACTGTCCGCACTATTTTATCATTAGCTACTCTTCATGGGTGGCCTATTCGACAAATTGATATCTCCAATGCTTTCCTTCATGGTCACTTGGAGGATGAAATATACATGGAGCAACCGGTAGGCTTCCACCATTCACAGTTTCCTCATCATGTCTGCCGACTTCAGAGATCCCTATATGGCCTTAAGCAGGCACCCAGGGCCTGGTTCAAACGGCTCACTGACTACCTGCTTCAGCTTGGCTTCACACCTTCCAAGGCTGACACGTCTCTCTTTTATCTTTGTATTGGAACGTTGAAATTTTATGTCCTAGTATATGTGGATGATATCTTATTAACTTGTTCTGATGTTACTAAGCTTGATTGGTTTCTTCAGTCTATCAAACAGGTGTTTCCTGTCAAGGATATGGGCCCTCTGCATTATTTCTTAGGCATTCAAGTTCTTCGCCAGCCCACAAGCTTAGTTCTCAGTCAGCAAAAATATTTGGAGGATCTTCTTCGTGAGACCAATATGCTCACTTCCAAACAGTGTGCTACACCAATGCCTACGGCTCCTACTTTGAGTAAAGCAATGGGTTCTCCTCATCCGCATCCTGAGCACTATCGTCAAGTTCTTGGCTCTCTTCAATAACTTACTCTCACCAGGCCTGACATTGCCTTTTCTGTCAACAAGTTAGCTCAATTCATGCACAGTCCTACTGATATTCACTGATAAGCAGTCAAACGTCTCCTTCGCTATCTTCGTGGAACTACTTCTTTTGGTCTCACTTTCACCAAACGGACCAGTATTCTACTTCAGGCCTTTTCTGACAGTGATTGGGCAGGCTGTCCGGATTATCGCCGGTCCACTGGTGGTTATCTGGTCTACATGGGTGATAATCTCATTTCCTGGTCCTCTAAGAAGCAACCCACAGTTGCCCGCTCATCCACTGAATCTGAATACAAGGCTATTGGTAATGTCACAGCTGAAGTTATGTGGTTGGGTTCCCTGCTTCATGAAATTGGATTTCCTAATGCTCTACCTACGAAACTCTGGTGCGACAACATTGGTGCTGTCTATTTGACAGCGAATCCTGTTTTTCATGGACGAACGAAACATGTGGAGTTGGATTATCATTTTGTACGTGAACAAGTCAAGCAGGGTCGTCTCACCTTCAAATTCATCTCTAGTGCGGATCAACTAGCTGATGGTCTTACAAAACCACTGGGCACTCGGTTATTTCATCGTTTTCGAGACAAGCTTCGCCTTCATCCTACTCCGGCTTTAGCTTGAGGGGGCATGTAAGGGAATGTCAAATTCTGTTGTTATTATTTAATATATACAGTGTACATTAGCTGTATATTAGGTGTATATTTAGTCATATCTTTGTATTCCTTTATTAGTTATTTACCTTATTTAGCTTGTAATCCTTGATATAAATACCTGTATATTTACCTTTCATAAGATGAATAATTACAACCAATTTCTCTCATCTTCTATTCCTCTCAAACCCTAAACTTTACAAGTGGCATATCTAATGTATAAAAAACAACGAATTCCCTTTTATTACAACGACTTCCCTATAGAGAGATTAATTTAATTGAGTGCATGAATCTTACAAATCATAAAACAACGACTTCCCTTTTATTACAAAGAAAATTTCCCCACTTCTATCTTCTACACTTGTCTTCTAGTGAATTTAAAAAAAAATTGTATCATTTATGTACTTGTTGCAATTAATAATTAAATTCTTATATTTTAAAAATTAGTATATTTTTTATAGTAATTTCACTATTTACGACATAATACTACATTTAAATATTATGATATTTTTTAACATTTTTTAATATCCTTAAATGCAGAAAATAAAAGGCAAAAGCTCACATTTTTGTCTTTATGTTCTTGAAATTGAATTATTAGTTTTTAATATTTGATTGTTTAACAGTTTAGTACCTTTTTCATTAGTCAAAATAATTAAAAATTTAAAACATTACAAAATTTTATGCATACTTAGTGGCATATCTAATATATAAAAAACAACGACTTTCCTTTTATTTCAAAGAAAATTTCCCCACTTCTATCTTCTACACTTGTCTTCTAGTGAATTAAAAATACTTTTTGTTCCCTTTTATTATTCTTCCTTTTTCATTAGTTAAAATAATTAAAAATTCAAAACATCATAAAATTTTAAACAAGCTCAGTGGCGTATCTAATACATAAAAAACAATGACTTCCTTTTTATTACAATGACTTCCCTATATAGGGATTAATTTTATTGAGTGCAAGAATCTTATTAATTATAAAACAAGAAGTTTCCTTTTATTACTAACAAAATTTCCCCACTTTCTAGCTTCTACACTTATCCTCTAGTGAATTAAAAAAAAATTGAATGGAAAGAAACGACGTACAATGAAATAAGTTGCATTAGAGTTGGTAAGGATTCGAGCATCACCAAGTAATAAGTTGAATGTTCAACAAAATATTGAAGAGACCGAAAAGGTCGTGGCTGTTGAAGTAATTATGTTGGAGATGGATGATGTTCCTACATCAGTTACTTGTGATTTTAACAGTGTTGAAGCTGTAACAATAGATCTTCAAACTATCAATTGTTTTATAAGAAAGTTGTTAGAGAAACTCTAGAACATGCAATAATAATATTAGTTCTTTTTATATAGAACGTGTAATAATATTGATTAGTAGAACCTGAAGATCAAGAAGGCTATGTGCATTTCTGTTAAAGCAGATGTCTCATTTTGTTTCTTAGACTGGTCCATTACTATCGTCTTCTATTTCCTCTTTATATGAAAGTTGTTGAAGAATCTAATTAAAGAAAAAATCCAATTAAAGAACCTAAATAATGCCTTGCTTTATAAAAAAATCTTTGCCTAAATTCGATATTCGATGAATTCAAGACATAATATATATATAATAGAATCCACCTATAAAATAAGTGTGACTCTCATATTTGTATTTTAAATCAATGATAAATCTAATCTTCTTTTACATATGTTAGTGATGGCATGTTTTTGAAAAGAAAAGATTCTGAGAGTTGAAATTTCAACAAAATTTGAGTGCATGAACCTTACTAAGAAATAATGACTTCTCATCGAAGGTACACTTTTATGATTGGACTTTAGTATTATTAGAAATTTCAATGTCATTTCTCTATTTTAATCAAATTGAATATTATTTCTTATGATAATAATCAATATTATTTTTTTTCCATGAGGATAAAAACTCCAAGCAAACAATAAATTAAATTATAAAAATAAAATACTACGTACATTATATTATGTAGATTCCATATGTCCTTAAGTATAAGATTTCCCACCTGATCAACCAATTGGCAGAGTCTTGTATGACCCTTGTCCCAGATTGGTGCCAAATCCAATACAAAATAATCTGCAAATTATTCTCTCTCAACTTTGCTTCTCAGCAAAAGTGGGATCCGTACATTAAATACTTAATTCATCGTTACATTTACATAAAACTTATTTTTATTAATAAATTTTTTGTTTAGGGACAATAGAGTACTTTCAAATTAGAAGTTGCAGAGAAACATCTATTTACCCTCCGTTTGAGAGGAGGTAAAGTACGATTTTATAAAATAAATTTTTTCAAAGTAAGATTTTTTTGTGGTTTTCAAATATTCATAATTTTTTAGTGTTTGAGAGAAAATGAAGGTTTTTTAAAATATTTAAACGTTTAAAAGAGAAAACCTCGTTAACCCACCAATTTGGTAGGTTAAAAAATGAAAGTTTTTGAATGTTTTTAAAAACCTCCAAAAACCATACTTTAAAAAACTTTCCACCCTCCCAAACAAAAGTTTAAGGTTTTAAAACCTTAAAAAACCTTCAATTACTTCAAAAAAACTCCTTCTCAAACAGAGAGCTTAAAATGGTCATATGCTCTAATCAAGGGAGAAACACGTGCTAAATAAAATAAATATTTAAATATGTTTATTGTTAATAGTTTAGTTCCTCCATTTACTTTTTGTTTTTTTTTCATTAGTTTAAATAATTAAACATTTAAAATATTATAAAATTTTATAAATAATTAATAAACACTTTTTATTCATTAATATATTAAGTTCATACACTGTTGATATCATGTGATCTATTCTCATCACTAATTCATGTATATATATATTTAATTATCTCCGACAAAAAGAACTGTTCATATCAATTATGATTAAGAAATTCTAAAGAAAAAAAATATATCTTCTATTATACAATATATTTAAGAATAATCATCCAAAAAAGTAAGTATAATATTTTTTTGTATAAAAATAACATGATTTAAATAATAATTACAATATTAGACAAATAGTAATCCCAATAGATTTTTAGTAATTCATGTTTTTGGTTAATGTGGCAATATAAGTTTTAGATGAATGGTTTAAACAAAAAAATTTATCAAATATAATAAATATTCTTCATTCGACATATATGTGATAAAGAATTTAATTGAAGAACCATGTAAGCCTATTATATTATTTATTTTTATTAATATAAAATCAGTATAAATATTACTACATATTTTTTAAATTTATTAAATATTAATTGAAGTTTAAATTTAAAATTTTAAAGTCTTATAAATGATTTTAATAATTAAGTACTATATTAAAATTCATTTATTAAATTTCTGATACTTAATGGTCAATATTGACTTAATTTGTTGGCCAAAATCTGTCAACAAAAGTGGATTCTGGACATTGAATATAAAATCAATTCAAGACATTTCCAGGCAATGTAAGTTTGGACGACCAAATCCAATCCTGTCAACATAATTTAGAAGTAGAAGTTAAAGGGAAAAAGTTTCAGTGGAGATTTCTTTAAAACCAGATCTAGAAGGCTTTCAAGAGAAAGACCAAAAGAGAGCAAGAATGAGTGTGAATTTCACATACATTTCCGTCAGGAACTATTTCACTACAGTAGGTTGCAATACCTCAGTCCTCTCCCAAGTTTTTAAATGGTCAATACTTCGATTAAATCGGACCGAATCGACTGATCAAATCGAATATCAACTTAATTTATCTATACTTCTATACTATATATAAATGTGGAAAGGAAGAATATTAGCTTTACTAAAAATGCCCTTCACTCTACAAATTAATTATAATTATATTTTTTTATTTAAACTAATTTGAATTTTTGTATAAATTTAAAATTTTTAATTTTACAGTTCATATAAATTTTAAATTCTTAATCCTACTATATTTAAATTCAATTAAATATTAAATTTTATAAGAAGTAATTAACTAAAATAAGAAACTAATAAGTAGTAAAAAATAAAAAATATAATTAATATATAGACCTTATTTGGTTCAATTTTATGGTAAAATTCATTTTATTTGCAAATAAATTTCACGATAAAATTCATTTACAAATGAATTTCTTTATTTGGTATATTTTATATTCAATGTGAAATTCATTTCAAATGAAATAAATTATGTTTGAAATAAATAAAATAAAATAAAATGATATATAATAAGATGATAATTTTGTCACTTGAAATATGTATAATTTTAAGTTGGGAATTCATTTGCAAATTTTATCAATTTTGATGGAATTTGGCATAGTTATAATAAATTCCATGGAATTAATTTTTAAGAATTTTAAATAAATTTTCATTTAAACCAAACACTAAAATTTTATATTAATAAATGAATTTCACAAAATTTTGTGGAATTCATTTACACTACCATGATCTATATCTACAATAATCTATAATCTATATATCTATAATTATTATCTATAATCTTTATTATAGATAAAATATAAATGTAAAAAGAAAGGGGATTGACCCTAGAATTTCTCACTGCTATTAGGAATCCCACCATCATTTTAGTTGTCCTGAAAATCCTGCAATTAGGAGCTCAACAATAGCTCTCTCTAGGGTTCCTGTTTGGATTTTGTAAGCATTTACAGCCATTGTCATTTGCTGGAGCAAATTCAAGATATTGTATTTAGACATACTATCTATATTTCATTCATAGACTGTAGAGGCATTGAACCTAGAATGTGTCAAAATACTGGGTTTATTTTCTATACTTACGTCTGGTACTGTTGTTGGAAGAGGTCCTGTCCTCTGCTAATAAAGTTTGTTTAATTTTAGACTTTCTTAAGAGTTTTGTAGGTTTGAATCCTGCTTTAATGTGTTAACACTAGCTTGAGGAGTATTAGGAACTATGAGTGTAGAAGTGGAGGCTTCTAACCTACTAAGCTAGGTCCTAACAGCTCTTAAGAACTCAGTTTGGTTATTTTGTAACTGTTGCTGACTGGTTTGGGAAACCTGGAAGGGTTTGAAAATTGGATTTTTCAATTTTGTATCTACAGCTTTTGTAGTTTCAATAGGGGAAACCACAGTCTTCTGGGCCTATTCTATCCTAAGAAATTGGTTCCCTATTGTGTGGAGATGTGCATTTGTAAAATTTTTCTGTTGAATAATATTTCTAATATTCACAGAATCACTTTCATTTGGGATTTTGTAAGGAGTTACTTCTACAATCTGGCCCGAATGGGTTTTCTTAATTTGTCTAAGAGGAGGGTGCTCTGACTCTACCTTTCTACCATTTGCAATTTCCCATTCTGAAGTTTTATTTCTGGCTGTAACAGGGTTCAAGGTTTTTGAAAATGGATATGAAATGCAATTCTCAGAGGTGTACATCTCAAACTAATCAAAAAATGGAATGTTGACTTTATGCTGAGACACAAACTCATAAAAATGATTTTGTATTTCTTTCCTCTGATTTAGGAAATTTTTGAAAAACCGCATTTTCTTCTCTGCATTATAAGGAGCATAAAACTCATCATGCAAGAACTCTTTGTCAACTTTAAATTCTTTTTCTAACACATTCAACTCATTTGCAATGTTTTTAGTGATTGCAGAAAAAGTTGGAGAAGTTGTAGGTGAAGTCTATCTTTCCACATATTCTATCTAGGGGGTTTGTATAGATTGGATGTGAAACATTTGTAGAATAATTCACATTTTATAAAGTAGAGCTAGATAAGTCTGAAGTAGAAAACCTAAGTCGAACTACTGGAGGAAAACTAATACTTGGTCCTTCTTCAATTGGTTTTGTAAAAGATAAATTTATGACAGAGGATAAGTTTGAAACTCTACCTATATTTATAGTACTAGATGTTGAAGAATCATTAGAAAGTCTAAGGCCTCTATCAAAGCTAAGACCGACTCTTGCATCTTCATAATGGGTGATCTATCTTAATTGGACATTGGGTTCTACAAGTTTTGAAGACTCAAGTTTTACTGTACCTTCTAAGATTTATTGTCATTATCATTATTAAATATTGAAGATTGTAGGGATTAAAATGTAATTCACCTTTTGTTGAATCTCCTTGCAATTGAAAAAGCACAAGAGATTTTTCCAGATTCTTATTTGAATGGCAAAAGGAAATCGATCGTGGAAAGTGATCCAAAATTTGTATATATTATTTTGGGTTTCAAAAATCAACAATAGACTTGGAAAATTATGCAAGAAAATTACATGGCAGACCAATTTTGCCAAGAAAGTTAATGTGTAACTATGATGTTGCAATTTTTTTTCTTTAGTTTTCTTTATATATGGTTGGTCGAAATTTTAGATCTGAGCAATGCTGCATGTAGATTATATTTACATATATATTTTTAATGTAAATATATAATTATGAAAGTCAAAATAATTTAATAAATGTCCTATGTCACATGTCTTTGCACGTGTAATTTTAGCATTAAATATTTAAATAATTTTATTATTGTCAACTATGAGAATTTCTCACGTACACTACACTAGTCAAGATTTGATTGGAGAGGTTCCTTTCTACTCTTAGCTAGTTTTAAAAAAGGTTTTCTCGTCCTGTTCTTGATTTTTTTTTTTTTAATTTTATAAATTTTAAAATGAATAGATGCTGTCAAATCCTAAAACTGAGGCCGCAAAGAGCTTCACTTTATAGCCATGCAGTGTAATTAACGTCAAGAAAACAGGAAAAATGAGATTTGAAAGTGGACAAAAATAGAATATACCCTACTTCTCGAGAAGCTGATTTGATAAAACAAACCAAAGAAGATTGTTTTCTATATCGCGAATAAGATTTGCGGCTTCTTAAAGGTTCTCCCTCATTTCAAGATCATCCACATCTTCCGAGAGGCCAGTTCAGTCGCTTACTCATTGACTAAGTAAGAACTCGACCGGGCAACAGATTTTATTGCTTCTTTTTGATGACCAGCCGCTATTTTTATTTGTTGCGTTTGCTTCTTTGTTGGTGATGTGAATCTTTTAGCTTGCTTATTTGTCCTGTTTTGATGATATGGCCATTATAGCCTATCTGTTTGGTTTGTGTGCTGTGTTCCTTGTTAGGCTCGTTGTTATGCTTCCCTTTATCCCTGTTAGGTTCATGGCCTTGGCCTATTTGCTGTTCACCCTGTTTTGGCTGTGATTTGTTGGTTTGTCGTTTCAGTTTTCAATTTTTTTTTTCTTTTATCTTTGGCACTAAGTTTTTTTCACTTAGCATAATATCGATTAGGTTGAATATATTGGGGCAGCCTACTAGTTAGAGTTAGTTATTGACATCCATGCTAAATTTTTCTTGATTTTATTATTAATAAAATTTCCTTTTATCAAAAAAAAAAAATTTTTTTCTATACTTGTCAAAAAGTTTTATATTTTCTTAGTCTACTTACCTAACCAACAAGCTTAGTCATTTCGATGGGTTAAGAAACTACAATGAAAAATGTTCATATCCTACTTAGAAATTTCTACGAAACTTAATTGAGTACTTTCTTATAATTAATAGGGCATCTGATCCATTTTGAGTTACATATTTCACTAATCCTGACATAATAATACTTTTTAAATGGAAAAAGTTCACATTTTTCTCCCTATATTTTAAATATAAAATTGAATTAGAGAACTTTTAATATTTAATTATTTAATACAATAATACTCAATTAACCCTTATATTTATTGAGCAATGTCCAATTTAATCTTTTTTTTTTTTAATTTTGAGCTCAATTACACAAAACATTCAATTTAAGTTCAAAACCATCATGCTCTAATCAAGAGAGAAACACTTGCCAAATAAAATAAATATTTCAATATTTTTATTGTTCAATAGTTTAGCCCCTCTATTTACTTTTTGTTCTTTTTCATTAGTCAAAATAATTAAATATTTAAAACGTTATAATTTTGTTGAAGTGGAGACGTGCCATGGGAGTTTTATGTGATCGCAAGATTCCCAATAAGTTGAAAGAAAAATTTTACCGTACAGCCATACGACCGACTATGTTATATGGTAATAAGTGTTGGGCACTGAAAGAGTCATGTACGTCTAAGATAAGAGTTGCAGAGATGAGAATATTAAGGTGGATGAGTGGCCATACTAGACTAGATAAAGTCCGTAATGAGAGTATTAGAGAAAAGGTAGGAGTGGTGCCAATTGAAGATAAGTTGAGAGAAGGGAGATTGAGGTGGTTTGGTCATGTGAAGCGTAGAAATACGGAGGCTCCAGTTAGACAAGTAGAGCACATTAGGTTAGAGGATAGAAAGAAAAAAAGGGGTAGACCTAAATTGACTTGGAGGAGAGTAGTACAACATGACCTAGAAGCATTACACATTTATGAGGATTTAACCCAAAATCGTTTAGAGTGGAGAAAGCGAATTCATATAGCCGATCCCAAATTTTTGGGATAAAAGCTTAGTTGAGTTGAGTTGAGTTGAGTATAATTTTATAAGTACTGTTTATTAATAAATATTTTTATTGATTAATATATATTAGGTTCATTTTGATTAAAAGTAAACTGTTCATATTAATTAGGTTTATTAGGTTTCATCGTTTGTCCTGATTTTAATGTGAAAAATTGAAGGAAATCAATATTTGAACAAAAAAATTGTGTAATCGGGCCAATTTTAGGTTCAAGGAAGGGGACTGAAACTGACCCCTGTAACTCGGCTCTGGGCCAGCTCATGAACCGGAACATTGACTCGATTCAATCATAGTCTAGCTTGTGGTTCGAACCAACGTTTACATGGTGATATAAGTTTTAAATGAATGGTTCGAATATATAAAAATAGATTTTTATATTGACAAATATAAATTTCATAGATTTAAAAAATATAAAAAAATTTATCAAATATAATATATATTTTTCATTCAAAACCTGTGATAATTAATTGAAGAACTAAGTAAACCGAAACATATTATTTATTTTCTTATAAATATAAAAAAATAACTAAAGTATTACTATTTTTTAAATTTATTAAATTTTTGTTGGAGTTTAAATTTAAAATTTTAATTATAGCCTTATGAATGACTTTAACAATGAATTATTAAATTAAAATTCTTTGATGAAAACAATGATATTTACTTAAATGTTCAATAAATGATAGTGTATTGACTTAATTTGTTGGCCAAAATCTGTCAACGAAAGTGGGTTCCGCACATTGAATGTAAAATTAATGAAAGACATTTCCACGAAATTTATGTTTGGACGACCAAATCAGATCCTTTCAACATAATTTAGAGGTAGAAGTTGCAAAGAAAAAGCTTCAGTCTCCATCTCCAACGCATTGGTGTGACTTAACAGGCCAGCCCCAAAAAGGATGTTAATTGCCGAGAAATGCTTCCTAAAGTCGCTAACTAATTATTCCAATTGGTTAAGAAACTAAAGTGAAAAAACCAAATAAAAATTGAAATAGTTCATATCCGATTTAAAATTTTCAATAAAATTTAATGAGGCTTTGCTTGTCATTATACCACTTATAAAATATTACCCTTGCGTTAATAATAAATAAAGGAGAATATTAATAATATATTCTTAAAATTGAATTATTAGTGTTTAATACTTAATTGTTTAATAGTTTAGTACCTCCATTAGTCAAAATAATTAAAAATTTAAAACATTATACATATTCATTGACAGGTCTAATATATGAAAAATCCTTTTTTTTTTGTTAAATACTCTTTATATTTATATATATTTATATGCTTTGATCCGCATAAATTTAATTATTAAAACCTCTTTTAAATAAAATTTAAAATTACTCAAGATAAATAAGCATATTATGAATTCAAAAGTTTTTTTTTTTAATTATATTGTAAATTTTTCATTAATGAATTTTATCAACACAAACATGATATGATTACGTGTGTAATAAGTTAATGAGTGACTTTTAATTAAATTTTTCAATAATATTTTATTAGTCAATGGTAAACCGCTCATATTAATTACGATTAAGAAATTCTAGGGAAACAAAAATCTTCTATATTATTCAATATTTAAGCATAACCATTTAAAAAAATTATAATGTTTTTTTTTGTATAAAAACAACATGAACATAGTTTATATTGGCAAATAGTAATTCCAATAGACTTTTTGTAATTTATTTTTTTGCTAATAATATAAGTTTTATAAGAATGGTTTAAATATAAAAATTTGTCAAATATAATTATTTTTTCATTCGAAACATATGAAAACTAAATTTAATTGAAGAACTATGTAGACGGATTCATATTATTTATTTTTTTTATAAATATAAAAAATTAACATAAATATCACTATTTTATTAAATTTTAATTGGAGATTAAATTTAAAATTTTATAGTCTTACAAATGACTTTGACAATTAACTATTAAATTAAATTCAATGATTAAATACTGATACTTAATGTTCAATAAATGATAGTACATTGACTTAATTTGTTGACCCAAATCTGTCAACATGAGTGGGTTCCGCAGCGACTGTAAAATCAATTCAAGACATTTCCACGAAATTTCTGTTTGGACGACCAAATCCTTTCCTTTCAACATAATTTAGGGCAGAAGGTACAAAGAAAAAGCTTCAGTAGAGATTTCTTTAAAACCAGATCTCGAATATTCACAGAGAAAGACCAAAAGAGCGTGAATTTTACAGAAACTCTTAAAAGAGGAATTAATTATTCAATACAACAGTTGATTATGATGAATACATATATGAGACCCACTAAAATTAATAGCTATAATAAAAGTTATTTTTTTATTAAATTTAACATAATTTAATCGTAAAAACTCGAAAACAGTTAAATTGTTTTTATCAACAATATTTTAAAAGGACTTCTTTTTGAGAAAGTAAATTTAATTTCAATAATAAATAGACTTAGGATTCATACATTAAATAATTCATCAAGACATTTCCACATTTTATTATTAATAAACTTTTGTTTAGAGACGACCGAGTCCTTAAGAAGGCCCGAAGAAAGATCTTTATTCTTCAGTCTTCAATTTCTATAAAGGCAGGTTTTAATTAGCTGCTTGAACTCAAAAGGCTCTCAAGAGAAAGACCAAATTGAAAAAGAGCAAAAATGAGTGTGAAATTAGCGTATGGAGTCAGTTTCAGTTTGGCACTATTGCTAGCCATTCAGTTGGCAATAGCAAAGGAACCTATTGCAAAGCCTAATTGTACAGACCATTGCGGAGATATAAACATCCCATACCCATTCGGAATGAGTAAGGGTTGTTATCTGGACGAATGGTTTGAGATTGAGTGCAACAATAGTGTCTACGGGCCTCCTAGAGCTTTTATAAGTAAAATCAAAATGGAGCTCCTCAATATTTCTGTTCGTGGCTGGGCTATTGTCAAAGGTCCAATAATATCCTTCAATTGTTCCGGCAGTAAGGCCGATCCGCCTGTCAATTTGACAGGAAGTCCTTTTTCTATTTCCCCGCGTAACATATTCACTGCAATAGGTTGCAACACCCGTGCTTTAATGACCGATAATCCCCTCCAACGCCTTGGGTGTGAGTCAACATGCCATGGCGGCCAGAACGATGTTGATTGGCGAGAAATGCTTCATAATCTCATAAATGAGGTTTCCCCTAGAGATTATAGGATAGAGGGCACTTGTAATGGTACCGGTTGCTGTCAGATTACAAATATTCCTTCATCCCTTCAAGTTTTCAATCCAAGTTTTCAGGACATAGATTCAGGTAATCAAAGCGCAGATGGTTGCAAGCTGGCATTTCTAGAAGGAACATATGGAATGAACTCCTGGAAAAAGAAGAATCCCAATATCGACTTTCCGATGCTGCTACATTGGATGGTTAATTCGAGTCTAAGGGAAGATTGGAGAGGTGTTGACTCAAAAACCTTGGATTGCTACAACATTTCTTATTCTTCTTCTTTTAATGAAGTAGAACTCCGTTGTTTTTGCAGCCATGGGTATCAAGGCAATCCTTTCCTTCGATGCACAGGTAAATTTACTTTATCTTGTTGATTTTTACTTATTAATGCTACAGTGCTACTAATATATTAGAATAGGTTCTCACGACATTTATTCGCTATCTCTTTATATGGGCTGAATATATAAATTAACTCTTAACTAGATTTGGCTAAGGCTGGATTATAATTAGAATTGCATTGATTTAAATCAAATTGAAACTGATTAAATAATCCATGATTGAAATATATGTGTTAGCATAATTATAGCAATTAGCATAATTATAGCAATTAGCATAATTACAGTAATTAATATAATTATAGCAATTAGCATAATTATGCTAACAATATGTTAGAATCAAATCAGAATTGGATGATTTCAATTCTGAATTAAAATCAAATTTTTATTAAAAATTTTGAAAAAAAAAATCATTTAAATCGAATCAAACTAAATTAAATCAAAAGCAGAACCTTAGGAGTTTTTATGGGTCGGTTTAGATTCAAACCTCTAGTGAATTGGATGCAACTAGATGGATAAGTCTTCTCAAAACCTTTTTGTCAAAAGGTCTAGCAGTACTGTTAACTTTGAAGATATCTTGTCTCACTTTTTAAAAGTCCACTTAATTTCACATTTTAAGAATTGATTTTGGCCACTAAAAAAGTGTGAGACTAAACGTTTTCAAAGTCGATATGCCACTAAATTTCTCAAATAAAAGTCAAGGTTAAAATATGATTTTGGCCATTTAGAATATATTTGTAGCTAAGGATTCTTTAGACATACTATATCTCGTTTATTAAGAAAAATTATTTATCAAATATCATGTGTCATTGACAAATAAATTTTTTTCAATAAAATAAGCAAAAATAATTACTATAAAGAATTTATAAAATATAAAATTAATTATTATAAAATCAATAAAAATTCTATTTAATTATCCGTAAAAGTTAATTAATACAATTATTAAAGTGAATTTAAAAAAATATATAAAATTGCATTGATAAATTAAATATTATTATATAAAAAATATTTGTATCTACTCCCTCCATCTCACAACAAGAGATTCACTTTTCCTTTTCATCTGTATCAAATTATAGAGCACAGACTATTTTAAAATAGTAATTTATTAATATGTTCTTATTTAATATGCATTAAAAATAAAATTTATTAATTTTAAATATTTTTCATTAATATGAGTAATTTAATTTTTAATGAAACAATATGAATAGAAGATATATTTAAAAAAATTATAAAATTTATTAATTTACCTATATTAACTATATATCTTTAAAACTATATAAAAATCTTTACGGGAGGAATGGAGTATTATTTTAGAGCTGTTTGAAATCTCATATACGTGGACCTTGAGAATCAACTGCTTAATTAATTAAATGGACACATAATTTAATTAGAATCTTTTAATTAGTAGGCATTAATGTGTTACTATCCATCTACAAATAGTACTATTCTTTTATTCACTTTTTCTTTTCATTTTGACTTTCTTAAATTAGATGTTGATGAATGCAAAGATCCCAAGTATGGCGGTCATTGCAAGGGAATAACAAGATGTGTGAATACTTCTGGATCATTTAAATGTGTGCCTGACGCAAAATGGATTATACTGTTGGTAAGTCTTCTTTTGCCCAATAATATCATTAAATCACATAAAGAGCTATAATATTTTCTACCATTTTTATCATCTAAAAAAGTTTTAAGTAAATTTAATTAATTAGTCTGCATCATGTTATCCTTAATGAAATTATTTTTTATTAATATAATTATAAATAAATATATGATTTAAATATTTTTAAAAATTTTGAATTATAAATAATATGAGATAATATAATTATGAGATTTATTATTTCTTAATTTCTATTGATTAATCTATAAATTAAATGAGTTTGCCTAATGATTTCTCCAAGTTACATGGGTACTTTGACTAATAACTAAGTTCTTTTTTTTTTTTTTTCTTACTTATATTGACTTTGTTAAGTTAGTAAGTAATCATTTTAATATGTATTCTTTTTTTTTTGGACTTATTTAGTGCGTAGGTGGGATTATTGGAGTATTGGTAATAGTCTTTGGTATTCGGAGGTTGTGCAACCTTATTGTTAGCATAATTACAGCAATCAGCATGATTATAGGAGATTTGTGTAACATAATTACAGCAATCAGCATGATTATAGGAGATTTGTGTAGCATAATTATAGCAATTATTATTCTTGTCCAAATTAGTTCATATTCTCATGTATAAATAGATGTAATATCTCTGTAAATGAGACACAGACAAATACACAATCCTTTTCTTCATTACTTGTATTCTTTCTTCTAACATGGTATCAGAGCCATAAAACTTTTATTTCTAGTTTTTTGGGGTCTCTCTGCTCTCTCTACAACCTGTTCTGGTTCATTCTTTCATACCTATTATTATACCATTTTTTTTTCTCCTCATCTTGTTATCAATGGAGAAATCTGATATTTCAAAACCTATTGCAAGCTTTCCGATCGGTTCCAACTATAATCTTTGGGTTCAAGGAATGAAAAGTTTTTGATAGGTCGCAAGCTTTGGCGTATTGTTACGGAGATATCACTACGCCGACAAGAGAGAACGATGAAACCGATGCAAAATTTGTCGACCGTCTTGAGGATTGGGATAGTAAAAATCATCGATCATCACCGTTTCGCAATACCTCCGTCTCGCCCATCCACATCCAGCTTGCTAATTATGACTCGCAAAAGAAATCGGGATTTTTGGCTAATCGATATCAGACCACTGGACTTGCCCACTATTATCAGTTGTGGACTACTCTTCATAATCTGAAACAAGAAGCAGGTCAATCTGTGAATGATTTTCTTGCCCAGGTCCAACCTATTTGGAATCAAATATCTCAGGCCAAAATCAGTGAAGATCATCTTCATCTCATTCAAGTTCTAATGGCTTTTCGATCAGAATATGAGGCCGTTCGAGCGTCCCTGCTACATCGAAATCCACTCCCATCATTGGAAACTGCTATTCAAGAGATTATTTTTGAAGAGACTCGTCTCGGTTTGGATAAAACTCCTCAATTTGAAGCTGCTCTTGCAACTACTCGATCCTCACATCAGAAATCTGGCAATCAACTCTGTAAGAATTGTAATCAAATTGGTCACCATGTTAGAAGAAAGAATACAAGTAATGAAGAAAAGGATTGTGTATTTGTCTGTGTCTCATTTACAGAGATATTACATCTATTTATACATGAGAATATGAACTAATTTGGACAAGAATAATAATTGCTATAATTATGCTACACAAATCTCCTATAATCATGCTGATTGCTGTAATTATGTTACACAAATCTCCTATAATCATGCTGATTGCTGTAATTATGCTAACACTTATGAAGAAAAGAACGAACATCCAACTCAAAAAAAAGTTCTTTAAGAGGAATGGTGGCTTGCTGTTACAACAACAATTAACTTCAAGTGATGGCAGTGTTAAGAAAACACAAATATTTACATCAAAGGAGTTGGAAAAAGCCACTGATCGTTTCAATGATAACAGAATACTTGGTCAGGGAGGTCAGGGCACAGTGTACAAGGGAATGCTAGCAGATGGAAGAATTGTTGCTGTCAAAATGTCCAAATTAGTTGATGAGGAAAACTTACAAGAATTTATTAATGAACTTGTGATTCTTTCTCAAATAAATCACAGGAATGTTGTTAAGTTGTTGGGATGTTGCTTGGAGACCGAAGTTCCTTTGCTAGTCTATGAATTCATACCTAATGGATCTCTTTTCCAATATCTCCATGACCAAAGTGAGGAGGGTTCACTACCATGGGAAATGAGAACACGAATTGCTAGTGAAATTGCTGGGGCACTCGCATATTTGCACTCAGCAGCTTCTATTCCAGTTTATCATCGTGACATTAAGTCCACAAATATACTCTTAGATGAGAAACACAGAGCAAAAGTATCAGATTTTGGAACTTCAAGATCAATTGCCATTGATCAAACTCATTTGACAACTCACGTGCATGGCACTTTTGGTTATTTGGATCCAGAGTACTTCCAGTCTAGCCAATTTACAGATAAGAGTGATGTTTATAGCTTTGGAGTGGTTCTGGTGGAGCTTTTAAGTGGACAAAAGCCAATTTATTCAAGTAGCTCACAAGAAACTATGAGTTTAGCCACAAATTTTATTCTTTTGATGGAAGAGAATAGACTTTTTGAAATTGTTGATGCTCGCATTACGAAGGATTGCCATGAAGAAGAAATTGTTGCAGTAGCTAATGTGGCACTAAGATGCCTAAATTTGAATGGAAAGAAACGGCCTACAATGAAAGAAGTTGCAATAGAGTTAGAAAGGATTCGAGCATCACCAAGTAACAAGTTGAATGTTCAACAAAACACTGAAGAGACTGAAAATACTGAAGAGACTGCTGAAGTAATTGTGTTGGAGTTGGATGATGTTCCTACTTCAATTACTTGTGATTTTAGTAGTGTTGAAGCTGTAGCATTAGATCTCAAACCATTGATTTCTAACGGGGCTTGAAGATCAAGAAGATTAAGAAGATTAAACTTCTATTGGAAGATATGTTTTAGTTTTTTTTTTTTTTTTAGACTGATTTAAGCCTTTACTACTGCCTTTTTTTCCTTCTCTTATAACATGTAATAATATTAGTTCTTGCTTTGTAGAACATTTAATAATATTAATTACTTACAGAACCTGATGATCAAGAAAGCTATGTGTGTATTTCAATCAAAGCATATATGTTTCATTTTTTTACTTACACTGATACTTTATTATTGCCTTTTATTTCCTCTTCTATATTAAAGTTGTTGAAGAAACTAACTAAAGAATCTAAAAAATACGTATTCCTTTATGGGAAATTTTTACTTATATTTAGTCCGCTGTATTGGGGCAAACCTAGGTTATAGGGCAGGGAGCCACTCAAGTTTTTAAAATTAAAATTTTGTCCATAAAATTTAGTATATTATGCTGTTGTCCTCCCCTCCATTTGTAAAATTAAAAATTTACCTATAAAAAAATTATTTACTCTTCCAATATTTTCATTTTTATTCGATCTATGTACTTTATGTATATTTTATTCATTTTTTTATATTATTTAATCTTGATCTCTATATTTAATTAGATTTTATTTAGTTCCTCTTTAATATTTATTTTTTGTACTCTCAAAGATGAATTTAATTTTGGTCTCTATATTCTGATATCTTTTTATCAGATTTTTTTACTTAATATTTTAGTCTTTTTGTTTGGTATATTGGATGGATATGTGCTAACGTGTAGTGTGGATTTTTTTATTAAAATTTTTCTAATTATTTAAAAAAAATTGAAGATTGATTTTTGTTTAATAAAAGTTTAACTTATTTTTTGGATTCACTGGAGGCACAATAGGCCAAATATGGAGCTACATAGCGGGAGGTACCCTTTTCTAATTCTCATCATAAAGGTAAATAATATTAGAATAGGTAGATGGAGAAATTCAAACTCGAGATCTCTCTATTTCTTAGACCCTAAAAGTGAAGAAAGATAAATCAAGTTATCCCTTGATTTGCAAAGTATAATTTATAATTAATTTTTATTAATTATAATAATTATATGACTGTAAATTTTAGCCGCTCTACCCTTACCATCGTATATTCAAAACACAATATATATAGTAGGATCTATATGTAAAAAAGATAAAACTCGCATATTTGTGTATTTGTTTTTTAGTAGGGGATTGAAAAAGTAGAGACTCAAACTTAGAGTTATTAAGTAAATAATATATATCTTCAATCATGGAATCAAATCATATTAAGCACACATTTGTATATTTAATACATAATAAATAAGTTGTTCTTTTCCTTTATTTACGATATAATGATAACATTGTTTTAAAAAGAAAAGATTTCAAGAGATTTTTTTTTTAGTAGGGGATTAGAGACTTGAACTTATTATCTACGAAATGAGTAATATACTTTTAATCGTTGGATCAAGCCAAATTAAGCAAAAGACTCCAAGAATTGAAATTTCAACAAAACTTAGAGTGCATGAACCCAACTAAGAGATAATGACCTCTCGCAATTTCTTCCGTTTCTAAGTCTACATTTATTTTTTTTTCCTCATCGGAGGTATGGAGACTTTTACTACTGATATTAATATTATTAGAAATTTCAATTTAATAAGATTGAATATTACTTTTTATGATAATAAAATATTAATTCACAATATCAATCTATCTAAATAAAAAAAATAATATTATTTTTTTCATATGAGAATAAACTCTGCAAGCTAAACAATAAATGAAATTATAATAAATTTAAAAGTGTAGGAGGTCCTTAGGGATATGATTTCTAAATTCATCAATCAATCAGCACAAAAATTAGTTTTGAGGAACTCCTAGTTTCATTGATTGATTGACTAGCTATAACTTATCAAGAATGGAAAAGAAGAAATCTAATCATCTATTTTTCTCTGTCCAAAATTATGGAGTGCGAGGATGTGACTTTTCTTGCAAAAATGAGTTTTTTTTTTCTTTTTCAATAAAACATACCTTTGTTCCTCTTTAGCATCAAGCTGGGCCAAATACCCACTAGATCCAGCAACGCTAGGCTCATAGCACACAACGCAATCAAGGAGCAACGACAACGTCCACTGGTGAAACGCAGCACATCAGCTCACATGCATGGCATCCCATGGCCATTTCTCTTCACTTTAGCTAGTCCGTACATTCTACTGTTCAGACGATTAGTGTCTGTTCGGACAGCAAAATGTCTGGAACTACAATTAAACTAGGGTGATGAGTCATAAAATGATGGAATAAAGGCTAAGAAAAATTAAAAAAATATATAAGAAATGAAATACAATAGGTTAAAGGAGCCGGGACTCCGGCGATGGGTGACCGTACCGAGAAGTGACTGTGAAGACAGTTGCCGACCCCAGACTCGTGAGAAACCCTATGAAATAAATTTTTGGGATTTAATTGAAGGTTTACTGAGATATGAATGACATTAAAAATGCAAAACAAAATTCAAGAAAATTTAGTTAATCGGTACAGACGATTGTAACCCGACAAGTATAATGAAGAGCATTTAGTCATTTCAACCCCAGAGTTAAATTTTGACCTAAATGTCAATTAAAATGAAAGAGATTAAAATACATAAAATAAATTAAATTGTGAATTTAAGTATAGAAATGAGAAAAGAAGGGAAAGAAAAAAAAGAAATTAAATTATTATATAAGCATGACATGGGGATGATGTCATTAAAATTTTTTTATTAATTAAAATTAACACATGAATTTTTATGGATAATACTCTTGCATAAGACAAGTTTGACCAAAAGGAATTATTTTCTTCTTCTTCTTCCTCCCCTTGCCGTCCACCATAACCAATTTTACTCCCACCATTTTCAAGCTTTTTAAGCTTGAATCTCTCCATTTTCTCGCCTTAAAACCCTAAGTCACCTTCATTAAAAATCATCCCCCCACCATAAGGAAGCTCTAGGCAGCCACAAGGAGTAGAAATTTTAGAGTTTTCACAAGTCCAAGAGGTTGATCAAAGAGGTTAGTGCCTAATTCTTCTCATTTCTTTTATTAAACATTGAATTGAAGTTCAAATGAGTGGGAATTGTATGAAATTATAAGAAATTGACATGTATATGAGAGAGGAAGAATTCGACAGCCTTGGTGACCATAAGGGTTTGATGAATTCTTGAATATAAACTTGCTTAATGATGATGATTGATGACTAAAAGTGTATTAGAAGTTGTATGTGAGGAATTTATTTGAATTGAGATATGTTGCATTAGGGTTTTGATCATAAATTGGGAATTTTGTGCTATGCTTGAAATTGACCTTGTTGAGATGAATTGCTGATTAATAGAAGTGCCATGTATGCCAAATTGTAGTTTGGGAGATTGGAGGAAATTGAATTGGGAGTGCACTTTCTATGCAGGTTGTGGGACTCTTTGAGTCCAGTGTTGTTTTTTACTTATAACTAGATTTGTGTTGCTCCAATTGGTATAAGGCCAATTAGAGATGAAACTAGGGCCAAAATACTCTATTTTTTTATGAAGAAATCATACCCAAATTCTATCCACAAATTGACATAATTACTGCTTGAACCCGGCTTACCAAATCCTGAATCTAGAAAAATGACCAAATGAACAGTATATGTTCATTTGGTCATAACTTCCTCTAGAAAGGTCCAAATGACCTGATTTTTGTGGCATTGGAAAGGTTAGGCATAGAAGTACAACTTTAATGAAGAACACAGAATCCAGAATTGTCTCTAATCATCAAACTTATTTGGTAGCATAATTTAGGTCATAAAACTATCCAGAACCAAACTGTCCAGAATTTTTTGGACATAAACCTACATGACTAGTTTTGGCTAAAAGACCATAACTTGGCCTACAAAAATCAAAATGCAATGAAATCAGTGGAAAAATTTTTATAAGACATAAATCTACAATATTTGTGTTTTGACCAAAATCCAAAAACCAAGGAAACTAGGTCAATTGACTAGGTCAAGTCAGCATGTAAATTCTGAAAATTGCCTCAGTGGCCACTTGACTCCAAAATAGTATTTACTTTATATCTCTCCCTAGGAAACTCCAATTGGGATGAGCCATACTATTCTAGAAACCTAAGAAAAAGGGCTCCAACTTTGATTTAGAAACCTTCCTCAAATTGTGAGTGTAAGGACCCTAAAATTTGAGTCAAAGTTACTAACCTGAACCTGGAATCCTGTAGACACAGGGTACCTAAGTCTAGGCTAGTTAGTTTATTATAATTAATTCTACAAAACTTGAAAAATTGTAATTCAAAAATCTGAGTAATCCTAAGATATAGGGTAACAATTTCTATGAAGAACATTAGGCCTAAAAGTGGCTGTCACCTATCCAATTAATTAGATAAAGATTGACTTCATAATTTGCCTACTTCTGTACCCAGAAAGTGATAATGAACCAGTTGTGGTTATTTGACCATAACTTGAGTTTTAAAACTCCAAATAACATGATTCAACAAGGAAAACAAGACAAGACATAGAGGGTCAACTTCCATGAAGGAAGTGTGGCCAAATAGTGGCCACATCTTGACCAATTTGCTAGGTAAAGACAGTACACCAAATCTGGACCTAAAGAAAGGTTCAAGAAATTATAGAAACTATCTACTTGAATTACCAAATGCATAAATTACATGAAAATATATGTGGGACCTACTTCTCACTACAAATTGACATAAAAATTATATAAAATAATTAATAATACTAATTTGCCCAAAGCATACCTAGACTTATGTATATAGCTTGGATACCAATTAGGGACTATAGATTGCAGTACTGCTCACATGAATGATCATTGACAGACAATAAATGTCTGAGATGATTGTTCTACTAGCTTTATGTCTGTCCGTTGACCATAGTGCCTATTATTATTTCTGGCTTTATGCCTAACCGCTGGCCTTGTGCTTGACATGATCGATGTATACTTGATAGACATATGAATGTTTAACTAGTATACTCCCGGGTATTCAGTTTTTATAATTTGTTATAGGTTACTTGGGTACTAATATGAAATTAATTAGGCAGAATCTGAGAGAAATGAATAGAAAAGATCCCGATAAATATAATTATTTTTAAAGTTTAATAAATATGTAAAGGACCAAATTTTATGCAAATATACATAGATTAATTATTCTTGGTTATTTAGTTATTTTTATTTTAATTTATGCACCACTAAGCGATTCATTTAATGCGTTGGTTTTTCCATCGCGTAGGTACTGGAGACTAGTCCCAGTAGCCACAGCAGCAGCAGTAGTAGTGCTCACATAAAGGTTGATCAAATCTGCTAGTACGAGAGTCACCTCAGCAGTATTTATTTTGATAGGGCCCATGTATTTAGATTTTGCATTTTGCCCATTATACATAAGTAGATAGAGTTTAATTCATTTTGGACAGTGTAAATAAGTTGTAATTATTGTGTATATGATTTTTTTTTATATGAATGAAATATTCACGATTTTCTTGAGATTGTATGAGTAAAGGTGATATGAATTGACACATGAAAATGTGAAATAGATTTAAATGATTTTAACAGGTGAATTGTGGAATCTGCCATATGCTAAATAAATAGAGAAGACTATTCGGGTTTCCACAAAAATAAAGCGTGATAAAAAAAAATTTTTCCATGCATGGATAATATGAATAAAGGAGTTTAAATTAATAATGTACATGATAAGACAAGATAGGGTGCTCCGACACCGAATGTGGCACACTTTGCTCGGTTACACTGTAGAGGGGTAAGGGGCGTCACATTATATGCAACTCACTCACCATTTAATACATGAGTCACCTTTTTTTAATATTTTTAATGTTAATTACTTAATTAATATTTTTTAATGTAGTTTCAACAGGGGAAACCACAGTCTTCTGGGCCTATTCTATCCTAAGAAGTTGGTTCCCTATTGTGTGGAGATGTGCATTTGTAAAATTTTTCTATTGAATAATGTTAGAAGAAAGAATATAAGTAATGAAGAAAATGATTGTGTATTTGTCTGTGTCTGATTTATAGAGATATTACATCTATTTATACATGAGAATATGAGCTAATTTAGACAAGAATAATAATTGCTATAATTATGCTACACAAATCTCCTATAATCATGCTAATTGCTGTAATTATGCTACACAAATCTCCTATAATCATGCTAATTGCTGTAATTATGCTAACACTCCCCCCCCTCCCCTCAAACTCAAGGTGGTAGCACAGGTGCCAACTTGAGTTTGCTTAAAAGATCCTGAAAGTGAGTGGGAGGATGCGTTTTGGTGAATATATCAGCAGTTTGGCTGACAGAGGAGACAGGAATCAAACATATGGTGCCATGAGCAACATGATGACGTACAAAATGACAATCAATTTCGATGTGTTTGGTACGCTCATGAAATACATCATTATGAGAAATCTGTATGGAACTTCTATTATCGCAATGAAGCATTGTGGCAAAAGAATGAGTGACACCTAAATCAGTTAATAACCACCATAACCAAAGTAATTTAGATGTAGCATCAACAAGAGCACGATATTCAGATTCTGTACTAGAACGTGCAATAACAGTTTGCTTTTTGCTACGCCAAGAGATAAGAGAATTACCCAAGAAGAAATAATAACCAGTTTTAGAGCGACGATCTGTCAAATCACCAGCCCAATCAGCATCAGAGTAGCTAGATAATACTAGGGAGGAGGTAGCAGAAAAGTGCAAACCATGAAAAAGAGTGCCTTTGATATAACGAAGGATTCGAAGTACTGCAGAGAAATGAGTTGAGCGAGGAGCAGGCATAAACTGGCTGACCAGATGAACAGCATATGAAATATCAGGTCGAGTAACTGTGAGATAAACAAGACTCCCGACAAGCTGTCGATATAAAGTAGGATCATCAAGAGGAGTGCCATCAAGAGGTGTAAGTTTGCAATTGAGCTCCATCGGGGTTGATACTATTTTACTATCAGTGATGCCTGCTCGAGAAAGTAAGTCGGATGCATACTTGGCTTGAGATAGATAATAGCCATCAGAATTTTAAGAAACTTCAAGACCCAAAAAATAGCTGAGAGAACCCAGGTCTTTCATTTCAAAATGCTGATTAAGATAATGTTGTAACTCTGAAATACTAGATGAATCATCTCCTGTTATTATCATATCATTAACATAAAGCAACAGAAGAACAATACCACTGTCAGTTCGACGAGTGAATAATGCAGAATCATGTGGCCTAAAGAGAAAACCAAGTTGAGCAAGAGTGGAACTAAATTTGGCAAACCAGGCCCTGGGAGCTTATTTTAATCCATATAAGGCTCACCAAAGTTTGCAAACCTTATGAGGAGAATGATAACCAAGAGGAGGATGCATATAAACCTCTTCTGTTAAATCACCATGAAGAAAAGCATTTTTGACATCCATCTGGAAAAGTTTCCATTTACGAACTGCAGCAATAGCTAAGAGACTGCGAATAGATGTTAATCGGGCCACTGGAGCAAAAGTTTCTTCATAGTCGATACCATACTCTTAAGTGTACCCTTTGGCTACTAAGCGAGTTTTGTAGCGTTCAATAGTTCCATCAGAACGGGTTTTGATTTTGTAAATCCATTTGCAACAAATAGGGGTCTTGTTTGGTGGAAGATTAACTAAATCCCAAGTATGAGTTTTCTCTAAAGCTTGAAGTTCGTCAGTCATAGCTTGCTGCCAAAGAGGGTCAGTACTTGCCTCACGATAAGAACGAGGCTCATGAAGGGTTGCAATAGTAGAGTAACAGTGAAAATTAGAAAGATAATGAGGAGTTTCTCTTACACGGGTAGAACGACGAAGAGTAGTACTAGGAGGAGATGTAGGCGCAGGTACTGGATCAACAATTGGTACAGATTCAACAGGGGTAGGTGTAGTTGGGCTAATATTGAGCACATCACAATCACCTAGATCAGGACTTGGAAACAGCTCTTTGGAGGAGTCAGTGAAAAATAGAGAGTCAGTATTGACAGAGTGATGAAATTTGGAAAGAAAAGATAACATAGTATTGTCCCAAAAGGTAACATGACGAGAGATGCGTAACTTATTAGAAACAGGATCCCAACAATGATTCCCTTTGTGTTCAATGCCATAACCAAGAAAACAACATAGACGAGCACAGGGTTCTAATTTGGTATGTTCATGAGGTTGTAAAAGAACAAAAGAAACACATCCAAAAGGTTTAAGGATGGAATAGTCAGGAGGTTGTCCAAACAACTTTTTAAAAGGAGATAAATTATGAAGAACCAAGGTAGGAAGACGGTTAATAATATAAACAGCATGAAGAGCTACTTCTCCCCAAAATTTTTCTGGACATGAGGCAGAAAGAAGAAGAGTACGTACAGAATCAAGAATATGGCGATGCTTGCGTTCGGCTCGCCCATTCTGTTGAGAGGTGTAAGGACAAGAACGTTGAACAACGGTGCCTTATTGACTAAGAAACTGAAGTAAAGAAGAATTCTGATATTCCATGGCATTGTCTGTTTGGAGAATTTTAATATCACAAGAGAACTGAGTTTTAATCATTTTTACAAATGTGATGTAAATTTGTGATAACTCATATCGATGTTTCAAAAAATATATCCAAGTAAACCGAGAATAATCATCAATAAATATCACAAAATAACGAAAACTATTTATTGAAGAAATAGGAGAAGGACCCTAAATATCAGAATGAATTAAATCAAAAGGAGTGTCTAAAGTAGTATTATTATGAGAAAAAGATAATGCAGGTTGTTTTGTAAGCTGACAATTTAAACAATTAAATGATTCAAACTTAGTAGATCTTAATAATCCACGAGAAATTAAAGGTTGAATTTTACTGGCAGAAACATGACCAAGACGAAGATGCCATTGGTGAATGGAGGAATTAGGGATTGTAGCTGCAGACGCAAATCTCTGAGGAAGATGTAAAGATGCAAGCTCAAATAATCGACCCACTCTGCGACCCTCCCCAAGAATCTGTCCCGTTTGTGGATCCTGTACCTGAACACCATGGGGAGAAAAAATAACATTTAGTCCTTTTTCACACAACTGACCAACAGAAATAAGATTGAGTGCCAAATTAGGGATATAATAGGTGTCAGGGAGATAAAGATTTGAGGTAGACACATGACCATTATGTGTGATGTTCATTTTAGTACCATTTGCAGTATGGATTGATGGTAAGGAAGATACAGGTTTTGCAGAAGACAAGAATTTAAGATTTGTGGTCATATGATTACAACATGCAGAGTCAAAAAGCCAATAAGAATTACCCGGAGTGGCAGACATGGCAGCAGGAGAATTAGAAAAGATAACCTGTTTGAATAGTGCCTCAAGATCACTCATGGTGATGGCAGTAGAACCCTTAGTAGCAGCAACAGCAGTGACAGAGGAAGATCCAGGCTTTGAGACATTCTTGAATTTAGAATGCCCTCCTTTTGGTCTTGGAGGGCATATGGGACAATGTTCAAAAATATGACCGTAACCATGACAATATTTGAATTCTATAGTAGGACAATATGCAAAAGCATGACCAATTTGATTACAATTCTTACAGAGTTGATTGCCAGATTTCTAATGTGAGGATCGAGTAGTTGCAATAGCAGTTTCAAATTGAAGAGTTTTATCCAAACTGAGACGAGTCTCTTCAAAAATAATCTCCTGAATAGCAGTATCCAATGATGGGAGTGGATTTCAATGTAGCAAGGACGCTCGAACGGTCTCATATTCTGATCGAAGAGCCATTAGAACTTGAATGAGATGAAGATGATCTTCACTGATTTTGGCTTGAGATATTTGATTCCAAATGGGTTGGACCTGCCCAAGAAAATCATTCACAGATTGACCTGCTTCTTGTTTCAGATTATAAAGAGTAGTCCACAACTGATAATAGTGGGCAAGTCCAGTGGTCTGATGTCGATTAGCCAAAAAATCCTAGATTTCTTTTGCAGAGTCATAATTAGCAAATTGGATGTGGATGGACGAGACAGAGGTATTGCGAAACTAGGTGATGATCTTATGATTTTTACTATCCCAATTCTCAAGACGGTCAGCAAATTTTGCATCAGTTTCATCGTTCTCTCTTGTCGGCGTAGTGATATCTCCGGTAATAATACGCCAAAGCTTGCGACCTATCAAAAAACTTTTCATTCCTTGAACCCAAAGATTATAGTTGGAATCAGTCAGAACTGTTGCAATAGGTTTTGAAATATCAAATTTCTCCATTGATAACAAGATGAGGAGAAAAAAAAATGGTATAATAACAGGAACGAAAGAATGAACCAAAACAGGTTGTAGAGAGAGAAGAGAGACCCCAGAAACTAGAAATAAAAGCTTTACGGCTCTAATACCATGTTAGAAGAAAGAATACAAGTAATGAAGAAAATGATTGTGTATTTGTCTGTGTCTGATTTACAGAGATGTTACATCTATTTATACATAAGAATATGAGCTAATTTAGATAAGAATAATAATTGCTGTAATTATGCTACACAAATCTCCTATAATCATGCTAATTGCTGTAATTATGCTAACAAATAATATTTCTAATATTCACAGAACCACTTTCATTTGGGATTTTGTAAGGAGTTACTTCTACAGTCTGGCCCGAATGGGTTTTCTTAATTTGTCTAAGAGGAGGGTGCTCTGACTCTACCTTTCTACCATTTGCAATTTCCCATTCTGAAGTTTTATTTCTGGCTGTAACAGGGTTCAAGGTTTTTGAAAATGGATATGAAATGCAATTCTCAGGGGTGTACATCTCAAACTAATCAAAAAATGGAATGTTGACTTTATGCTAAGACACAAACTCATAAAAATGATTTTGTATTTCTTTCCTCTGATTCAGGAAATTTTTGAAAAACCACATTTTCTTCTCTGCTTTATGAGGAGCATAAAACTCATCATGCAAGAACTCTTTGTCAACTTCAAATTCTTTTTCTAACACATTCAACTCATTTGCAATGTTTTTAGTGACTGCAAAAAAAGTTGGAGAAGTTGCAGGTGAATTCTGTCTTTCCACATATTCTATCTAGGGGTTTGTATAGATTGGATGTGAAACATTTGTAGAATAATTCACATTTTATAAAGTAGAGCTAGATAAGTCTGAAGTAGAAAACCTAAGTCAAACTACTGGAGGAAAACTAATACTTGGTCCTTCTTCAATGGGTTTTGTAAAAGATAAATTTATGACAGAGGATAAGTTTGAAACTCTACCTATATTTATAGTACTAGATGTTGAAGAATCATTAGAAAGTCTAAGGCCTCTATCAAAGCTAAGACCGACTCTTCCATCTTCATACTGGGTGATCTGTCTTAATTGAACATTGGGTTCTACAAGTTTTGAAGACTCAAGTTTTACTGCACCTTCTAAGATTTATTGTCATTGTCATTATTAAATATTGAAGATTGTAGGGATTAAAATGTAATTCACCTTTTGTTGAATCTCCTTGCAATTGAAAAAGCACAAGAGATTTTTCCAGATTCTTATTTGAATGGCAAAAGGAAATCGATCGTGGAAAGTGATCCAAAATTTGTATATATTATTTTGGGTTTCAAAAATCAACAATAGATTTGGAAAATTATGCAAGAAAATTACATGGCAGACCAATTTTGCAAAGAAAGTTAATGTGTAATTATGATGTTGCAATTTTTTTTCTTTAGTTTTCTCTATATATGGTTGGTCGAAATTTTAGATCTGAGCAATGCTGCATGTAGATTATATTTACATATATTTTTTTTAATGTAAATATATAATTATGAAAGTCAAAATAATTTAATAAATGTCCTATGTCACATGTCTTTGCACGTGTAATTTTAGCATTAAATATTTAAATAATTTTATTATTATCAACTATAGGAATTTCTCACCTACACTACACTAATCAAGATTTGATTGGAGAGGTTCCTTTCTACTCTTAGCTAGTTTTAAAAAAGGTTTTCTCGTCCTGTTCTTGATTTTTTTTTAAAATTTTGTAAATTTTAAAATGAATAGATGCTGTCAAATCCTAAAACTGAGGCCGCAAAGAGCTTCACTTTATAGCCATGCAGTGTAATTACCGTCAAGAAAACAGGAAAAATGAGATTTGAAAGTGGACAAAAATAGAATATACCCTGCTTCTCGAGAAGCTGATTTGATAAAACAAACCAAATAAGATTGTTTTCTATATCGCGAATAAGATTTGCGGCTTCTTAAAGGTTCTCCCTCATTTCAAGATCATCCACATCTTCCGAGAGGCCAGTTCAGTCGCTTACTCATTGACTAAGTAAGAACTCTACCGGGCAACAGATTTTATTGCTTCTTTTTGATGACCAGCCGCTATTTTTATTTGTTGCGTTTGCTTCTTTGTTGGTGATGTGAATCTTTTAGCTTGCTTATTTGTCCTGTTTTGATGATATGGCCATTATAGCCTGTCTGTTTGGTTTGTGTGCTGTGTTCCTTGTTAGGCTCGTTGTTATGCTTCCCTTTATCCCTGTTAGGTTCATGGCCTTGGCCTATTTGCTGTTCACCCTGTTTTGGCTGTGATTTGTTGGTTTGTCGTTTCAGTTTTCAATTTTTTTTTTCTTTTATCTTTGGCACTAAGTTTTCTTCACTTAGCATAATATCGATTAGGTTGAATATATTGGGGCAGCCTACTAGTTAGAGTTAGTTATTGACATCCATGCTAAATTTTTCTTGATTTTATTATTAATAAAATTTCCTTTTATCAAAAAAAATATATATTTTCTATACTTGTCAAAAAGTTTTATATTTTCTTAGTCTACTTACCTAACCAAACAAGGCTTAGTCATTTCGATGAGTTAAGGAACTACAATGAAAAATGTTCATATCCTACTTAGAAATTTCTACGAAACTTAATTGAGTATTTTCTTATAATTAATAGGGCCTCTAATCCATTTTGAGCTACATATTTCACATAATCCTGACATAAAAACAACATGATCTTAGTTTATGGATCAATTTCTATTCGATTTGGATCAAAATCGACGGTTCAGTCAGCTTCACAGTTCGAATTGATTTTTGTTCATAATGGCTCTAATCAGAAACAGTTTCAGTTCAATATTATCCTAGTTTGAAATGGTTCGATATGGTTTTTGATTCGGTTTCATTGTTTGTCCTGATTTTAATGTGAAAAATTAAAGGAATTCAATATTTGAACAAAAAAATTGTGTAATCGGGTCAATTTTAGGTTCAAGGAAGGGGACTGAAACTGACCCCTGTAACTCGGCTCAGGGCCAGCTCATGAACCGGAACATTGACTCGATTCAATCACAGTCTAGCTTGTGGTTCGAACGGTTGAACCAACGTTTACACGGTGATATAAGTTTTAAATGAATGGTTCGAATATATAAAAATAGATTTTTATATTGACAAATATAAATTCCATAGATTTAAAAAATATAAAAAAATTTATCAAATATAATATATATTTTTCATTCAAAGCCTGTGATAATTAATTGAAGAACTAAGTAAACCGAAATATATTATTTATTTTCTTATAAATATAAAAAAATAACTTAAGTATTACTATTTTTTAAATTTATTAAATTTTTATTGGAGTTTAAATTTAAAATTTTATAGCCTTATGAATGACTTTTAACAATTAATTATTAAATTAAAATTCTTTGATGAAATTAAAATTCTTTGATGAAATTAAGTATTACTAGATCTGTTCCCCTTGGTAGTCATGAAATTTTGAGACCTACCTATATATGCATATGGTGAAATTTGAATACTATTTTTTTTTCTTTTTTAAATTTATTGGAAAACAATTATTCTTCAAAATAAGTTTTTATAAGAAATAAAATTTTCTCAATTTTCTTGTAAAAAATTATTTTCTTGAAAATTTTTCTTGAAAATAAAGTTTTCAAAAATAATTTTCTATGAGAAATGTTTTTTCGAACAATTCTTGAATAAAAAATGTCAAGGTTAAAACATTAATTCTATAAAATTTCAAGGATTAAAAAATATTTTATTTAATTAAGTGTAAGAATTTCATTTCATATATATTTAACAGAAATGATATTTTTTTTTGGATGAAAAGACCAACTCGTTAATGAATTCAAATTATAAAAACTTCTCGAGATACATGGAACTTCGCTCGAAAAAAGAAATATATAGAACAACTCATTAATTATATCAAATTATATTAAAAAATTGTAATTGACTCTTTATTTTTCTCTTAAAGAATGTGGATATCTATTTATTATTGTCATTGTCATTATTAGATATCGAACATAGTAGGGATTAAAATGTAATTCACCTTTTATTGAATCTCCTTGCAATTGAAAAAGCACAAGAGATTTTTCCAAATTCTTATTTGAATGGTAGAAGGAAATCGATCGTCCAAAGTGATCTAAAATTTGTATTGTCTTGGGTTTCAAAAATCAACATAGACCTGGAAAATTATGGAAGAAAATTACATGGCAGACAAATTTTGCAAAGCAAGATGATAAAACTTCATTCTTTTTAATTAGCTTTTAGGTTTGTTAGATTCCGTCACATGTCTTTTCACCAATAATTTTAACATTAAATATTTAAATAATTTTATTATTATCAACCATATATCTGCACCACAAATCAAGATTTGATTGAAGAGGTTCCTTTCTACTCTTAGCTGGTTTGACCGGTAAGTTGGGAGGAACGAAGTAGATTTGCTTGTCCTGTTCTTGATTTTTTATTTTATTTTATAAATTTTAAAATGAATAGATGCTGTCAAAATTTAAATTCTAACCTTTTGCATTATTAATGCTACTCCTTACTTGAATTTAAATAATAAAGTCAGATTATAAATAAATATTTTTAATCTTTTATTTTTTTTATTAAAAAGAGATTAAATTATCAAGTAATAATAATGTAATTATACAATAATCATTATCACTTAAAAAATAAAATTATAAATTTTAATGTTGATTAATATATAAATCACTAAAAACAATTTGTGTAAACTTTTAATAACCTACTCTAAAATATTGAAGAACTATATTGAATAACTTATTTGATATAATTATATTATATTTACAGTAGATGCATCATCAAGTAATAAGTTGAATGTTCGACAAAATACTAAAAAGATTGAAAGGGTTGTGACTGCTAAAATAATAATAGTGACCACATGTTTTTGAAATGAAAAGATTCCGAGAGTTGAAATTTCTAACAAAACTTGAGTGCATGAACCTTACTAAGAAATAATGACTTGTCTTGCAATCTCTTTTGTTTCTAACAACTACATTTGTGTTTTTCTCTTCTTTTTTCTCATTGAAGGTATTATTTCAATCAGATTGAATATTATTTCTTATGATATTAACAAATTAATTCATAATATCAATTGATCTAAATTAAAAAAAAATAATCAATATTTTTTTTCATGAGGATAAAAACTCCAAGCTAAACAATAAATTAAATTATAAAAATAAAATATATTATGCAGATTCCATATGTCCTTAAGTATAAGATTTCCCAATTGATCAACTAATTGGCAGAGAAATTAAATGCTTTATTTTCCTTTCTCTAAAAATTGTGGAGTGCGAGGATGTGATTTTCTTGCAAAGAAGAGTAATCCGGTGGACTAAACCAAAGCACTCAAGCTTTCACAATTAGATAGGGCAATGGGGTTCTGTTAACCTATTCTGATGTCAAACTTTCTCATTAATCTCCTTCTTTATATTTTAATTATTATTTAATTTATTGTAATTTAATCAACAAACATGAGAGTAGTATCGCAAAGATTATACCAAAAATGAGCTAAAGAATTTATATATAGCCCAAATCCAATTACTAAAATAATTTAGGTTATTGATTTATTTGAATCAATTGGAGCTGACGTACTGTTACAATTAATGATTAAATTTTATATTTCTAATTTTTTTCTCTCCAAAATTGTAGAACGCAAGTGTGAGATTTTCTTTCCAAAATAACAGTGCAATCAATATTCTTCCCTGCATGCTAGGAAGTCTTGTATTTTGTATCTTTCAGCATATGCACATAAAAAATTGTTATTATAAGCTCACATTATACCACTTATAAAATATTACTCTTGCGTTAATAATAAATAAAGGAGAATATTAATAATATATTAATTAATTAAATTTCTATTTATATTATTTAGTTATTAATGTTTTTTATTTTTATTTTTTTTAGCACTGAAAATAATAGTGTTCATGATTCTTATTCTTTTGAATGAAACAAAAAAAAAATAATAAGAATTGAAATAAAAAAAATATCATAAAAATTAAACATGATTGGACTAAATTTATTTTATTGTAATGATATAATTCTAATTTTCTATTGATAATTGAATTAAGAATCATATTATACTCAATTATATTGAATACCAAATAAAAAAATAAATAAAATAAAATCAATTTTATAAAATTATTATTTACAATCTTTTTAGAAATATAATATAATTTTAATATGATTAAAATTTAAACACGCAATACATATGTTATATTTATAATAATAAATTATATGCACTATAATATATAAACAACTATGAATGAATTGAAGGACCAACTTTTTGGACTGTAAAAAATATTCTTATTAATAGTAATAATATAAATTTATATTTTTCTTTCTTAGATTTTATTTTTTTTAAATTATTTTACAGAATTTTTTTACAAATTTTATTTTAGAATTAGAAATACATATATATATATATTCAAATTTAATTAGAACATGCAAGATTAAATTTATATTTATATTTTAAGATATAATGTATTTATAAAATATATAATATTTATAATTTAAAAAATAAAAATACTAATTAAATATATTAAATAGATTTTAAAATATTTTATATTAGACAATATGACAATATAAAATTTCAAGATATCAATATAATAAAAATAAAAATTTTATATTAATAATCCACTAGAGTAATAAAAATTTATTTCAAAAATTATTCCATTTTTTAATTTTACAAATAATTTTCTTTCAAATTAATCTAGATATACAATTTTATTATGGAAGTTAAAATTATTTTAAATTATAAAAAATTAAAATAAAATAGATGCAAATTAAATATTTTTTAAAAAATAAAATAATAGAGTTTAAATAAATTAAATTCAATGAGATAATATTTTCACCTATTTATATTTTTAAAACTTATTATTATATCTTTTTCACTATATTACACTTAATTTTATAATTAAGTTAATATTACACATAATTTTTATAAAAATATGATAAAATAAAAAATTTAAATTGATAGATATTTTTATTTATATATATATAATTAAAATGGCATTAAAATTAATATTTAATTTAAATAATTAAATATAATATTTATAATAGTATGATAATATTATATAATATATATAAAATTAATAGTAAATTATATAAAAAAATAAATTATAATTTTTTATAACAAATATAATAATTTATATGTAAAAAAAATAGTTAATAAATAATAGTGAATTGACTTAATTTATTGGTCAAAATCTGTCAAATAAAAGTGGGTTCCGCACCTTGAATATGAAAATTAATTCAAGACTTTTCCAAATCCTTTGAATCAAATAAAAATCTTGAGTCTCCGATTGCACTGCTTTAGGTCAGTAGCTTCAACGCCTGTGCTTTGATGACCGATAATATATGCCACCAGGATTTTGATTGAAAATGTTTGCAGAAATTTCTACACAATTTAATTGAGTGCATGAATCTTATTAATTATAAAATAATAATTTTCTTTTTATTATAAAGAAAATTTTCTTATTTTCTAACTTCTACACTTGTCTGAGGTAAAAAAAAAAAAAAAAAAAAAAAACCTTCTACACTTATCTTCTAGTGAATTATAATTTTTTTTTCCTATCATTTGAGTATTTATAGTAATTAATAATTAAATTTTTATATTTTAAAATTAGTATTTTTTATATTAATTTCACTATCCATGACATAATACTACATTTAAATATTATGATATTTTTTTAGAATGTTTTTAATATCCTTGAATGCAGAAAATAAAAGGGAAAAGCTCACATTTTTGTCTTTATATTCTTAAAATTGAATTATTAGTGTTTAATATTTAATTGTTTAATAGTTTAGTATCTTCATTAGTCAAAATAATTAAAAATTAAAAACATTATACATACTCAGTGACGGATCTAATATATGAAAAATCCTTTGTTTTTATTAAATACTCTTTATATTTATATATATTTATATGCTTTGATCGGCATAAATTTAATTATTAAAGCCTCTTTTAAATAAAATTTCAAATTACTTAAGATAAATAAGCATATTATGAATTCAAAAGTTTTTTTTTTCTAATTCTATTGTAAATTTTTCATTAATGAATTTTATCAAGACAGACATGATATGATTACGTGTGTAATAAGTTAATGAGTGACTTTTAATTAAATTTTTCAATAATATTTTATTATTTAAATATTATATATTGACCCCAAAAAAAATTCTAAATCCACCACTGTACATACTGTTTATTAATAAATACTTTTTATTCATTAATATATAAAGTTCATTTTGATTAATGGTAAACTGCTCATATTAATTACGATTAAGAAATTCTAGGGAAACAAAAATCTTCTATATTATTCAAGCATAACCATTTAAAAAAATTATAATATTTATTTTTGTATAAAAACAACATGTGAATTTATTTATTTTTATATCTTGTGAATCTCATTTAATTAATTATATTGGCTCAAATCTAGGTAATACTAAGAAAATCTTGTTTAACTTAGTTTTAATTAATTACATTTTTGAAAAATGTAAATTTAATTCTTTTAAAGTGTTTTCATTGAAAAATTTATCAAATTAGCTTTCCAAAAGTTTAAACGGATTGAAAATCCGAATTTGGCATAGAATGACGCGTGTAACTCATTCTTTAATTAGGTTATACAAATTTGAGATTAAGGGTGATGGATTTAAGGAGTTTAGGTGTTTAATATATCACAAAATTTGTTCAGGTATGTAAAAGGCAAAATTTAAACTATTCAAGTGTCTAAAAATATATTTAACCTTTTAGATTACAAACCAACCTTGAAAAATATTCTCCGCATGGATGCTTGGAAGTCTTGTATTTTGTCTCTTTCAGCAAATGCACATCAATTTCCATTCACTCTGCCTACCACCTTTTGAAAATTCTCTCTAACTTTGTTTCCCAACAAAAGTGTGATTCTCACCAAGGTATTTCCACAAATTTTATTTTATTATTTAGAGACGACCGAGTCCTTTCACTTCTTTTTGTAAACAAACAAAGATTTTATTAAGGAAAAGAAAAGAGATAAGAGGAGAATTGAAACAGACATGCACTAACAGAGAAAAATAGGAGGCTAACCCCACACAGGCAAAACAACAAACACATGGCCCCAAAAGCTAAGCTATAGAACTCCTTTATTTCCGACTTAATTGAGAAGGTGCGAAGAAACATCTCTATTCTCCAATCTCCAATTTCTATAAAGGCAGATATTGTTTAGCTTCTTGAACTCAAAAAGGCTCTCAAGACAAAGACCAAAAAAAGGGAAGCAAAAATGAGTGTGAAATTAGTGTCTCAAGTCAGTTTAAGTTTGGCACTATTGTTAACTATTCAGTTGGCAATAGCAAAGGGACCTATTGCAAAGCCTAGCTGTACAGACCATTGCGGAAATATAGATATTCCATACCCATTCGGAATGGGTGAGAAGGATTGTTATTTCAATGAATGGTTTGAGATTGAGTGCAAAGAAAGTAGAGCTTTTATAAGTAAAATCAAAATGGAGCTCCTCAATATTTCTGTAGAAGGCTGGGCTAACGTCAAAAGTCCAATAATATCCTCCGATTGTTCCGACAGGGAGTCCGATTTGCCTTTCAATTTGGCAGGAAGTCCTTTCTTCATTTCCGACTACAACGTATTCATTGCAGTAGGTTGCAACACCCGTGCTTTAATGATCGATCAATCTCTCCAACGCCTTGGGTGTGAGTCAACATGCCTTGGCCACAAGAAGAATGTTGATTGGAGACAAATGCTTCCTAATTTCATAGAAGAGGGTTCCAGTGGTAATTACTGGATAGTGAACGATTATTGTAACGGCACCGATTGCTGTCATGTTACAATACCTTCATCCCTTCAGGTTTTCGATCCAAAATTCCAGGCCGTAAGTAATCAAAGCACAGATGGTTGCAAGCTGGCATTTCTAGCAGGAACATATGGGCGGAACTCCTGGAGGAAAAAGGATCCAAATGTCCAGTTTCCGATGGTGCTAGATTGGATGCTCTATTCGAACCGAACTGAAAGTTATAATTGGATTATCAATTCCAGCCTATGGAGTGGCAATAACTCGGAGTCGGAATCTCTGGCTTGCTTCCCCGACGGTTCTTCTTCTATTAATGAGGCAGCAGTATTCTGGTGTTATTGCAGACGTGGGTATGAGGGCAATCCTTACATTCGATGCACAGGTAAATTTAACGTGGTGTTGTTTTTACCTTTTTTTTTTTTTTTTTGGCTACAGTGCTACTAATTAATAAACTCAGGACATCTATTCGCTATCTATTTACATAATACAAGCTATAACACCCGCGAGATACGGCGGTTATAATCTTTTATTATCAAAGTTTTTACAATATTATCAATAAATAAAATTCTCTTTTATGTATATATTATAAACTAAATTATTTTTTTTTTATTATAAAAGTTAATTAATTATTTTTCATTTCTCACACATATAAATACATTCATATATAGTTTTGTAAAAAAAATGATTTTATAAATTAATATGCTAAAGTGACCAGTTAGAGATAATTTTTGATAAAAAAAAAATTCGTCTCAATTCTCATATTCAATATATTCATGGTGTATTTTTATTTTTTTTCCTTTAAAAATAATATATAATAATTAGGATAAATGTAATCATTTAATAATTTAAAAATATTAAAATGACATAAAATATTTTAAAATTAGATATTATAAAAAAAATTCTAAAGTTAAAAATTGAGAGATTTCAATCAATTAAAATAAAAAGGAAAAAAAAATAATAAGATCTTTATTGAATACAAACTCAAAATTGAGTTTATATATATATATATATATGTAAAAGGAAGATTGATTGCGTAATATATTATATATGTGTTACTATAATTTATTATTAAACTAAAAAAAATTGAAAATGAGAAAAAGAAAAGAGATATTTAAGAGGGGCCGAGTATTGAGCTATTATTAAACTAAAGCATAGTGGAGTCGCGCATGGAGTATTGAGCGGGCTGATATTCTTGTATAGAAGAGTACATTTTATATGTTGAATATATTGTATTTAATTAAATTAAAATATGTTTTTTTATATCATTAATGTTATTAATTTTGTTTTAATGAAAATATAATTAAATAATTAATGCTGTTAATTATTATTGTTTAAAGATAAAAAGAAATTATGTCAATTTTTTCAATAAACTAAAACGTTGCGTAGAGATTATATTCATACATATTTTAAAAATTATTATTATGTTTATAGTAAGTTCAAATCTTCTTATTCGGAGAGTTTTACTTGAATACTACTTCGGCAAATGTGAAAATATCATGTATTTAAATTAAAAAAAAAAATATTTAGTATCTTCGTAAATTTTTTCTTTAGTCACTAAATTTTAATACTAATCAAATTACAATTCACTTTCTCTATTTTAATGAAACTAATTAGTTGTTACCTATATTTTGAAAAATTTTATTTGATTCTTCTTAATAGTAAATTATAGTAATTATTATAGTAAATTTATAAACAAATATAAAATTATGATGATAAATAAAAATTTATTATTACAAAAAATGTGCATGTATTATTTTAGAGTTTGAAATTCATATACTAAAAGTGGACTTATTTGAGAATTCAACTGCTTAATTAAATGCACACATAATTTAATTAGAAGGTATTAATATGTTATTATCCATCTACCAATGGTACTATTCTTTTTCATTCACTTATTCTTTTCCATTTTGACTTTGTTATATTAGATCTTGATGAATGCGAAGATCCAAAGTTTCGTAGTCATTGCAAGGGAATAACAAGATGTGTGAATACTTCCGGATCATTTAAATGTGTACCTGACGCAAAATGGATTATATTGTTAGTAAGTCTTTTTTTGCCCGATAATATCATTAAATCATGTAAAGAGCTATAATATTTTCTACCATTTTTATGATCTAAAAAAATTTTAAGCAAATTTAATTAGTCTATATCATGTTATCCTTAATGGAATTATTTTTTATTAATACAATTATAAATAAATATATGATTTAATTATTTTAAAAAGTTTTGAATTATAAATAATATGAGATAATATAATTATGAAATGTATTATTTCTTAATTTCTATTGATTAATCTATAAATCAAATGAGTTTGCTTAATGATTTCTCTAAGTTTCATGGGTACTTTGACTAATGACTAAGTATGTTTTTTTTTTTTTTTTTCTTACTTATATTGACTTTGTTAAGTTAGTAAGTAATCATTTTAATATGTATTCAATTTTTTTTATGGTGCGAGTTATTTAGTGCACAGGCGGGATTATTGGAGTATTGGTAATAGTCTTTGGTATTCAGATGTTGTGCAAGCTTATGAAGAAAAGAAGGAACATCCAACTCAAAAAAAAGTTCTTTGAAAGGAATGGTGGCTTGCTGTTACGACAACAATTAACTTCAAGTGATGGTAGTGTTAAGAAAACACAAATATTTACATCAAAGGAGTTGGAAAAAGCCACTGATCGTTTCAATGATAACAGAATACTTGGTCAGGGAGGTCAGGGCACAGTGTACAAGGGAATGCTAGCAGATGGAAGAATTGTTGCTGTCAAAATGTCCAAATTAGTTGACGAGGAAAACTTACAAGAATTTATTAATGAACTTGTGATTCTTTCTCAGATAAATCACAGGAATGTTGTTAGGTTGTTGGGATGTTGCTTGGAGACGGAAGTTCCTTTGCTAGTCTATGAATTCATACCTAATGGATCTCTTTTCCAATATCTCCATGACCAAAGTGAGGAGGCTTCACTACCATGGGAAATGAGAGTAAGAATTGCTAGTGAAATTGCTGGGGCACTTGCATATTTACACTCAGCAGCTTCTATTCCAGTTTATCATCGTGACATTAAGTCCACAAATATACTCTTAGATGAGAAACACAGAGCAAAAGTATCAGATTTTGGAACTTCAAGATCAATTGCCATTGATCAAACTCATTTGACAACTCACGTGCATGGCACTTTTGGTTATTTGGATCCAGAGTACTTCCAATCTAGCCAATTTACAGATAAAAGCGATGTTTATAGCTTTGGAGTGGTTCTGGTGGAGCTTTTAAGTGGACAAAAGCCAATTTATTTAAGTAGCTCACAAGAAACTATGAGCTTAGCAACAAATTTTATTCTTTTGATGGAAGAGAGTAGACTTTTTGACATTATTGATGCTCGCATTACAGAGGATTGCCATGATGAAGAAATTGTTGCAGTAGCTAATTTGGCACTAAGATGCTTAAATTTGAATGGAAAGAAACGACCTACAATGAAAGAAGTTACAATAGAGTTAGAAAGGATTCTAGCATCCCCAAGTTACAAGTTGAATGTTGAACAAAACACTGAAAAGACTGAAAATACTGAAGAGGCTGCTGAAGTAATTATGTTGGAATTGGATGATGTTCCTACTTCAATTACTTGTGATTTTAGTAGTGTTGAAGCTATAGCACTAGATCTCAAACCATTGATTTCTAACGGAGCTTGATGATCAAGAAGATTAAACTTCTATTGGAAGGTATGTTTTAGTTTTTTTTTTTTTTTTAGACCGGTTTAAGCTTTTACTACTGCTTTTTTTTTTTTCTCCTCTTTCATAACATGTAATAATATTAATTCTTGCTTTGTAGAACATTTAATAATATTAATTACTTACAGAACCTGATTATCAAGAAGGCTATGTGTGTATTTCAATCAAAGCATATATGTTTCATTTTTTTCTTACACTGGTCCTTTATTATTGCCTTTTATTTCCTTTTTTTATTATTGCCTTTTATTTCCTCTTTTACATTAAAGTTGTTGAAGAAACTAACTAAAGAATCGAAATAATATACATTGCTTCGTGGGAAATTCTTATGTATACTGTCCATTGTATAGCGGCGAACCTAGGTGAATAATTGATTAGAGGCACAATAGGCCAAATGTAATTGATGAGCTACATAGTGGGAGGTACTCCTTTCTATTTCTCACTATAAAGGTGAATAATTTTAGAATAGGTAAATGGAGAGACTTGAACTCGAGACATCTCTACTTTTTATAACTTAAAAGTGAAGGAAGATCAATCAAGCTACCCCTTGATTTGTAAAGTATAATTTACAATTAATTTTTATTAATTATAATAATTATATGACTGTAAATTTTAGCCTTTCTGCCCTTGCCATCGTATATTCCAAATATAATATATATATATATATATATATATATATATATATATATGTGTGTGTGTGTGTGTGTGTGTGTGTGTGTGTGTGTGTGTGTGTGTGTGGTAGGATCTACATGTAAAAAAAATGAAACTCACATATTTGTGTATTTCTTTTTTTAGTAGGGGATTGGAAAGGTAGAGACTCAAACTTAGATTTATCAAGTGAATAATATATACCTTTAGTCACGGAATCAAACCAGACTAAGCACACATTTGTATATTTAATACATAATGAATAAGTTGTTCTTTTCCTTTATTTACCATATAATGATAATATTGTTTTGAATAGAAAAGATTTCAAGAGATTTTTTTTTACTAGGAGATTGGAGACTCAAACTTACTATCTATAAAATAAGTAATATACTTTTACTCGTTGGAACAAGCCAAGCTAAAATAAAATTAATTAATTAAAATAAAATTTTCATATTTATTAAGTTGTATAAATTTTAATAGTATTTTTAAATTTTATATAAAAGTATTTTAATAATATAATGCATAAAAATTTTTTTTATAAATGTATAATTCTTTTTTTAATATTTATGAAATATTAAAATATGTTAATAAATAAATTTATTGAATTGAAAAGAGATGAAAATATACAAGAGTAATTAAGGTGTTGGGAAGATGTAATGTTAAATTTTTTATTGGAAAATATATAGGATGAGTAAGAAAGCAGAAAATTTTATAAATTAATTGCTATAAGGTTTTAGGTTAGATATGATATTAAGCATATATATGAATATATATTTTAATTAGTGTCACGACCCAACCTATGGGTCAGACCAGCATTAGGACCTGGGCCAGTCTAAAGCCTCCGAGGCCCGTAGTAAGCCTAATTATTCCTCAACCCAACTTTAAGGCCCATTTGCTCTCAATTTCAAGAATTCAACTGGACAGAGTCCGGCCATAATATGGACCTTTCAACGGGGAGTTTTTGACTCACCCAACCTGTAAATACAATATATAATCAATTGGGGAGCTCAGCTCACCCTCCACATACTCAAATGTCATAAAAATAAATGGGAGCTCAGCTTCCTCATCCAGTCCAATATACATGCATATACTAAGTTTACAGGTCCAATATGGTAATTATATTACAGACCCAAATCAAATAAATATTTTTAACACATGCGGAAATTCTAGGAGTTAACAAAATTACACAAACATAAATGAATGACCTGCGAAGAAGAAAAGCAGGTTAATCACAATAATAATCCTCCTGTAGCCTGGAAAAAATAATGAACAGGAGTGAGCGTTCGACTCAGAAAGTAAAATATCAATTTTAACCATAATCTCTATAGCTATCTAAAGCTAATGCACCCTGTGAAATGAAATGCAACATCGTCATAATTTTCATACAAATCACATCAAAAAGGCAATTTGGAGCACTCACACACCCGATAATGTCAAATAATACATATATGTGATATGATCCCCTATACAGCCCTCTTAATCCAACCTATGCCAGCGAAGAACTCAAGCCAGACTTTCGCTTAATAAACCAAATCAGGGTCCCAGCGAAGAACTCAAGCCGTGTCTACCCGTCCTGTCCATAGCCAACACCATACCACACGCACACTGCTCCAAATTACCACAACAGCATCTATGGCACTTTAACAATTATGAATGCAACATAAAACGTGCCTAGTGTTTAACTACATAGATACATATTTATAAGTGATGCATGGGTATGCTTGAACATATAATAATATCGAAATTGCAATTAAAATTAATATTTTACTCACAGACTTAACTGAAGTCACTGTGGTGGCTGGGCGGAGGAGGAAGGCTGTCCAGGCTTACCTGACAATTTTATTACAATTATTTAATAAATTTGACTCAATACAAACTAAGAAAAAGATCAAAGATTTCCTAAGTCATGCCGAAAATCCGGCAGAGTCTCCCCTATACCTAGGACCTATCCAACCTACAAAAGGGCTTAAAACACACTTTTATATCCACAAACCATACACCCACAACTCAATCACATCACACAGCCCCTCCTGGACCCATCCAAACAGTCATCAATCACAATATGTAAACTTACAGTTTAGTCCTTATAATTGACCCTTTTTGCAAAAACTACCCAAATAAGCTCTAAAAATTCTAAAACTTTGCGCCGCGGTCCTTAGCAATATTACTAAGCTAATGCAAAAAGAATCATAATTTTCTGAGCTACCACGAATATTTTATGGATTTTTAATCCCATTCAAGCACTAGAAAATTAAGAAAAAGTAAGGTTCGGGTTTACCTATGCCGATTCCGATTTCGGGAACGTGCTCGGGACATCTGACAATGGTGGGGTAGTCAAAATCTCGATCCAATTCCAATACTTTTTTGTGGCCGGAGTGCATGGCGGAAATTCATGATTTGAACAGCAACCGAATTTCCGGGAATTGAAGGTACCTACAGGAAGCCCACAACACAGGAGTTAGTATATAATTTTTACGGAATTTTCTAACCTCATTTAATGCTCGGAAAAACAATACGAAGTTTTGTGGGACCTACCAAAAAACGGTGTCGAAAAATTTTGAAATTTATATTGTCGTGAAGCTCTCGGCAGTGGAGCGCTCTGGTACTCTCGATTTTCGTAGGGTTCACGGTTTGCGAAATCTAGTCCAAAAATCGAAATGGGCTAAAACTTCTCGGACAAAAATTGGGCAAAGCTCGATAGATTTTGGTGTTCTTGGTGTCGTGGAAAGCTCTCGAGGTGTAGATTGTGTTTGACACAAGACTGCCCAATTGGTGGCCGGATCGGCAGATTTCGGCACAGGCGAGGCATCGCGCTGCGTCGCGTGGCCAGCGCATTTTCCGGCGTTCAGGCGAGGTGGGAAGGGGGTGGCGGTAGGTGGTGAGGAGGTGAGAGGAGAGATAAAACGAGAGGGGAAGGAGGGACGTCAGGCGCGTGAGGGAGAAAGAAGAAGAAAAAGAAAAGGACCGGTCAGATTCGATCGGTCCGATCCGGTCCGATTCAATTCGGCCGGTCCGATTTAAGATATAGAGACTCAAATTTAGATTTACCAAGTAAATAATATACACTTTTAGTCACGGAATTAAACCAGACTAAGCACACATTTGTATATTTAATACATAATGAATAAGTTGTTATTTTCCTTTATTTACGATATAATGATAATATTGTTTTGAATAGAAAAGATTTCAAGAGATTTTTTTTTAGTAGGAGATTGGAGACTCAAACTTACTATCTACGAAATGAATAATATACTTTTAATCGTTGGAACAAGCCAAGTTAAGCAAAAGATTCCAAGAATTGAAATTTCAACAAAACTTGAGTGCATGAACCTAACGAAAAGATAATGACCTCTTGCAATTTCTTCCGTTTCCAAGTTTACATTTGTTTTTGTTTTCCTATCGGAGGTATGGACACTTTTACTGCTGATTTTAATATTATTAGAAATTTCAATTTAATAAGATTAAGCATTACTTTTTATGATAATAAAATATTAACTCACAATAAATGAAATTATAATAAATATAAAATATTATGTACATTAATATCCTATAGGAGGTCCTTAAGGATATGATTTCTCAATTCATCAATCAACCAGCACAAAAATTAGTTTTGAGGAACTTCTCGTTTCATTGATTGATTGATTGACTAGCTATAACTTATCATGAATGGAAAAGAAGAAATCTAATGCTCTATTATTCTCTGTCCAAAATTATGGAGTGCGAGGATGTGACTTTTCTACAAAAATCTTTTTTTTTTTTTTTTCTTTTTCAATAAAACATACCTCCCTTCTGGGAATGTTCCTCTTTAGCATCAAGCTGGGCCAAATACCCACTAGATCCAGCAACGCTAGGCCCATAGCACACAACGCAATTAAGGAGCAAACGACAACGTCCACTGGTGAAACGCAGCACATCACTCACATGCGTGGCATCCCAAGGCCAATGCAAGAATGACGTGTCCCATGTGTCATCCTCCCACACGGGGATTGATCCACCGTCGCCCTGTGTGTTATTAAATTCGGAAATAAGCCAAATTTGGCCTTGTACATTTTAAGAATGTATAATTTAATTTACTTTTAATTTTTATTTACTTTAATTTTTTTATTTTTATTTAAATTTAAATTAACTCAATATGTAACTCACTCACCACCACTTGGTGTTACCTTTTTTTAAAAATATTTTTAATGTTAATTACTTAATTAATATTTTTTAATGTTAATTAAATAATTATAATTAGTTAATTTTTATATTTAACTTTTTGATATTAATTAATAATATGGAAAAAAAATAATATTTTATATTTTTAATTTTATTTGATCATAATTTTTTAATTTTAATTAAGAAAATGAAAATTTAAAATAATATTTTTTATTTTAAATAATTAAAATTAATTATAATCATAATTTTTAATTTTAATAAATTATATGAAAATAAAAATATTTTTTATTATTTTTCAATTTAATTAATTTATTTTTATTTAATTAATGAAAATATAAAAATAATATTTTTTAATACTTTCATTTTAATTAATAATGTTAAATAATATTATTTTTATTATTTAATTTAATTAATTATAAAAAAATAAAAATAACATTTTAATATTAAAAAATAATAAAATATTAAAAAATCATGCGTATATATAAATTGGGCTAATTTGAACTAAAACAAAAAATAGAAGAGTTAAATTGGATAAAAATTAAAAATATACTAAATAAGATATTTCTAAAAAGTATGGGGAGCAATTTGAGCTTATTTTCTATTAAATTCTGATGATCCAGCAAAAATCCCAAGTAAAAGGGTAAATAGTTCAATAAGTAGACTAATGATTAAATCAGTAAGTCATTAAAAAAATTAATTAAATATATATAAATTAATTTAAAATTAATTAAGTATAACACTTGTTTTTTTAGAAAAATTAAATATAACATTTGTTAATATAAATAAATAAAATTAATTAATTAAAATAAAATTTTCATATTTATTAAGTTATATAAATTTTAATAGTATTTTTAAATTTTATATAAAAGTATTCTAATAATATAATGCATAAAAAAATTTCTATAAATGTATAATTTTTTTTAATATTTATGAAATATTAAATATATGTTAAAAAATAAATTTATTGAAATAAATTAAAAAATACATAACTACTAATTTAGTTCAATTAATTTTGATTTTAAGAACTTTTTTTTATGAGGTTTTAAGTTTAATTCTCTATATAAATACTAAAAAAAATAATAATTAAATTAACTGAGTCAATTACGTTACACTGGTTTGACAACTGAATCAATCGAGTCATACCAAATCACTTCTTCATCTAATTTAATTACAAATTTAAATTAATTTAAGAGTTAGTTCACTTGTTGCAGCCGCGAACTTTCTCCATCTTATGACACTAGAATTTGACCATCATTCCATTGAACAACTTTTTCGCATATAAAACCCTTTAAACCTTGGGATCAGGCTCATCAGCAAACACAAAAAATAAATAAATAAAGAGTTCTCTCGTTATTTTGATTGTTTAGCTTGTCACCTAGAGTACCTCCTCATTAGGGAACTCACTATGTCCTAAGCTACAAAATGCAAACGATTGAAGGAACTTTTATCGCGGGAAAAGGGAGATAGTGTTTTGACTACTTTGACTCTCAAGCCTCAATTTGTCATTCTCCACTTTGAATTTCCTAATAAAATAAAATTTTAAGTACTAAATTATTTTAAATTGAAAGTATTTGATTGAGTTAACATTTAATTTAGATTGTAGGTATTAATTTATTGACAAAAATTAAATTTTAAGTAGTAACTTGTTATGCTAAAACATGTTAGGGATTAATAAACATGTTATCCTTTTAAAAAACTATGGCTGTTTGAATTTTTAGCTTGTGTAGGGCACTGTGGATAATGAAGTTTGAAGTTAAAGTAAATTTTGATAGTGGCATTGTTGAGCAGTAATTATGAAAAATAAATATATTCATTGAATACATAATCTTTTCAACAAATTTTAGCCTATTAGAACAGAATTTAAAATTTAAAAATTTACAGGCCACAAAATGGAGAGATATAAACAACGGCAATATTAATCATTTTCTGATTTAGGCAATGGAGTATTATTTTAGAGCTGTTTGAAATCTCATATACGTGGACCTTGAGAATCAACTGCTTAATTAATTAAATGGACACATAATTTAGTTAGAATCTTTTAATTAGTAGGCATTATTGTGTTACTATCCATCTACAAATAGTACTATTCTTTTTTATTCACTTTTTCTTTTCATTTTGACTTTCTTAAATTAGATGTTGATGAATGCAAAGATCCCGAGTATGGCGGTCATTGCAAGGGAATAACAAGATGTGTGAATACTTCTGGATCATTTAAATGTGTACCTGACGCAAAATGGATTATACTGTTGGTAAGTCTTCTTTTGCCCAATAATATCATTAAATCACGTACAGATCTATAATATTTTCTACCATTTTTATCATCTAAAAAAATTTTAAGTAAATTTAATTAATTAGTCTGCATCATGTTATCCTTAATGAAATTATTTTTAATTAATATAATTATAAATAAATATATGATTTAAATATTTTTAAAAATTTTAAATTATAAATAATATGAGATAATATAATTATGAGATTTATTATTTCTTAATTTCTATTGATTAATCTATAAATTAAATGAGTTTGCCTAATGATTTCTCCAAGTTACATTGACTAATAACTAAGTTTTTTTTTTTTTTCTTACTTATATTGACTTTGTTAAGTTAGTAAGTAATCATTTTAATATGTATTCAATTTTTTTTATGGTGCGAGTTATTTAGTGCACAGGCGGGATTATTGGAGTATTGGTAATAGTCTTTGGTATTCAGATGTTGTGCAAGCTTATGAAGAAAGGAAGGAACATCCAACTCAAAAAAAAGTTCTTTGAAAGGAATGGTGGCTTGCTGTTACAACAACAATTAACTTCAAGTGATGGTAGTGTTAAGAAAACACAAATATTTACATCAGAGGAGTTGGAAAAAGCCACTGATCGTTTCAATGATAACAGAATACTTGGTCAGGGAGGTCAGGGCACAGTGTACAAGGGAATGCTAGCAGATGGAAGAATTGTTGCCGTCAAAATGTCCAAATTAGTTGATGAGGAAAACTTACAAGAATTTATTAATGAACTTGTGATTCTTTCTCAGATAAATCACAGGAATGTTGTTAGGTTGTTGGGATGTTGCTTGGAGACCAGAAGTTCCTTTGCTGGTCTATGAATTCATACCTAATGGATATCTTTTCCAATATCTCCATGACCAAAGTGAGGAGGCTTCACTACCATGGGAAATGAGAGTAAGAATTGCTAGTGAAATTGCTGGGGCACTTGCATATTTACACTCAGCAGCTTCTATTCCTGTTTATCATCGTGACATTAAGTCCACAAATATACTCTTAGATGAGAAACACAGAGTTAGAAAGGATTCGAGCATCCCCAAGTAACAAGTTGAATGTTGAACAAAACACTGAAAAGACTGAAAATACTGAAGAGGCTGTTGAAGTAATTATGTTGGAATTGGATGATGTTCCTACTTCAATTACTTGTGATTTTAGTAGTGTTGAAGCTATAGCACTAGATCTCAAACCATTGCTTTCTAACGGAGCTTGATGATCAAGAAGATTAAACTTCTATTGGAAGGTATGTTTTAGTTTTTTTTTTTTTAGACCGGTTTAAGCTTTTAATACTGCTTTTTTTTTTTCTCCACTTTCATAACATGTAATAATATTAATTCTTGCTTTGTAGAACATTTAATAATATTAATTACTTACAGAACCTGATTATCAAGAAGGCTATGTGTGTATTCAATCAAAGCATATATGTTTCATTTTTTTCTTACACTGGTCCTTTATTATTGCCTTTTATTTCCTCTTCTATATTAAAGTTGTTGAAGAAACTAACTAAAGAATCTAAAAAATACGTATTCCTTTATGGGAAATTTTTACTTATATTTAGTCCGCTGTATTGGGGCAAACCTAGGTTATAGGGCAGGGAGCCACTCAAGTTTTTAAAATTAAAATTTTGTCCATAAAATTTAGTATATTATGCTGTTGTCCTCCCCTCCATTTGTAAAATTAAAAATTTACCTATAAAAAAATTATTTACTCTTCCAATATTTTCATTTTTATTCGATCTATGTACTTTATGTATATTTTATTCATTTTTTTATATTATTTAATCTTGATCTCTATATTTAATTAGATTTTATTTTGTTCCTCTTTAATATTTATTTTTTGTACTCTCAAAGATGAATTTAATTTTGGTCCCCATATTCTGATATCTTTTTATCAGATTTTTTTACTTAATATTTTAGTCTTTTTGTTTAGTATATTGGATGGATATGTGCTAATCGTGTAGTGTGGATTTTTTTATTAAAATTTTTTTAATTATTTAAAATAATAAAAATATATGACTTATAAAAAAAATTGAAGATTGATTTTTGTTTAATAAAAGTTTAACTTATTTTTTGGATTCACTGGAGGCACAATAGGCCAAATATGGAGCTACATAGCAGGAGGTACCCTTTTCTATTTCTCATCATAAAGGTAAATAATATTAGAATAGGTAGATGGAGAAATTCAAACTCGAGACCTCTCTATTTCTTAGACCCTAAAAGTGAAGAAAGATAAATCAAGTTATCCCTTGATTTGCAAAGAATAATTTATAATTAATTCTTATTAATTATAATAATTATATGACTGTAAATTTTAGCCTCTCTACCCTTACCATTGTATATTCAAAATACAAAATATATAGTAGGATCTACATGTAAAAAAGATAAAACTCGCATATTTGTGTATTTCTTTTTTAGTAGGGGATTGAAAAAGTAGAGACTCAAACTTAGAGTTATTAAGTAAATAATATATATCTTCAATCACGAAATCAAACCAGACTAAGCACACATTTGTATATTTAATAAATAATAAATAAGTTGTTCTTTTCCTTTATTTACGACATAATGATAACATTGTTTTAAAAAGAAAAGATTTCAAGAGAATTTTTTTTTAGTAGGGGATTAGAGACTCGAACTTATTATCTACAAAGTGAGTAATATACTTTTAATCGTTGGATCAAGCCAAGTTAAGCAAAAGATTCCAAGAATTGAAATTTCAACAAAACTTAGAGTGCATAAACCTAACTAAGAGATAATGACCTCTACTTAATTTCTTCCGTTTCTAAGTCTACATTTGTTTTTTTTTCCTCATCGGAGTTATGGAGACTTTTACTACACATTTGTATATTTAATACATAATAAATAAGTTGTTCTTTTCCTTTATTTACGATATAATGATAACATTGTTTTAAAAAGAAAAGATTTCAAGAGATTTTTTTTTTAGTAGGGGATTAGAGACTCGAACTTATTATCTACAAAGTGAGTAATATACTTTTAATCGTTGGATCAAGCCAAGTTAAGCAAAAGATTCCAAGAATTGAAATTTCAACAAAACTTAGAGTGCATAAACCTAACTAAGAGATAATGACCTCTCGCAATTTCTTCCGTTTCTAAGTCTACATTTGTTTTTTTTTCCTCATCGGAGGTATGGAGACTTTTACTACTGATATTAATATTATTAGAAATTTCAATTTAATAAGATTGAATATTACTTTTTATGATAATAAAATATTAATTCACAATATCAATCAATCTAAATAAAAAAAATAATATTATTTTTTTCATATGAGAATAAACTCTGCAAGCTAAACAATAAATGAAATTATAATAAATATAAAAGTGTAGGAGGTCTTTAGGGATATGATTTCTCAATTCATCAATCAATCAGCACAAAAATTAGTTTTGAGGAACTTCTCGTTTCATTGATTGATTGATTGACTAGCTATAACTTATCAAGAATGGAAAAGAAGAAATCTAATCCTCTATTTTTCTCTGTCCAAAATTATGGAGTGCGAGGATGTGACTTTTCTTGCAAAAATGATTTTTTTTTTTTTCTTTTTCAATAAAACATATCTCCCTTCTTGAAATGTTCCTCTTTAGCATCAAGCTGGGCCAAATACCCACTAGATCCAGCAACGCTAGGCCCATAGCACACAACGCAATCAAGGAGCAACGACAACGTCCACTGGTGAAACGCAGCACATCAATCACATGCTAATTTTTTTTTCTTTTTTAAATTTATTGGAAAACAATTATTCTTCAAAATAAGTTTTTATAAGAAATAAAATTTTCTCAATTTTCTTGTAAAAAATTATTTTCTTGAAAATTTTTCTTGGAAATAAAGTTTTCAAAAATAATTTTCTATGAGAATTGTTTTTTCGAACAATTCTTGAATAAAAAATATCAGGGTTGAAACATTAATTCTATAAAATTTCAAGGTTTAAAAAATATTTTATTTAATTAAGTATAAGAATATCATTGCATATATATTTAACGGAAATGAAATTTTTTTTTTGGATGAAAGACCAACTCGTTAATGAATTCAAATTATAAAGATTTCTTGAAATATATGGAACTTCGCTCAAAAAAAAGAAATATATAGAACAACTCATTAATTATATCAAATTATATTAAAAAATTGTTATTGACTCTTTATTCCTCTCTTAAAGAATGTGAATATCTATTTATTATTGTCATTGTCATTATTAAATATCGAAGATAGTAGGGATTAAAATGTAATTCACTTTTTATTGAATCTCCTTGCAATTGGAAAAGCACAAGAGATTTTTCCAAATTCTTATTTGAATGGCAGAAGGAAATCGATTGTCCAAAGTGATCTAAAATTTGTATTGTCTTGGGTTTCAAAAATCAACAATAGACCTGGAAAATTATGGAAGAAAATTACATGGCAGACCAATTTTGCAAAGCAAGATGATAAAACTTCATTCTTTTTAATTAGCTTTTAGGTTTGTTTGATTCGGTCACTTTTTTAAGATAGGTCACATGTCTTTTCACCAATAATTTTAACATTAAATATTTAAATAATTTTATTATTATCAACCATATATCTGCACTACAAATCAAGATTTGATTGAAGAGTTTCCTTTCTACTCTTAGCTAGTTTGACCGGTAAGTTGGGAGGAGCAAGTAGGTTTGCTTGTCCTGTTCTTTATTTTTTATTTTATTTTATAAATTTTAAAATTTAAATTCTAACCTTTTGCATTATTAATGCTACTCCTTACTTGAATTTAAATAATAAAGTCAGACTATAAATAAATATTTTTAATCTTTTATTTTTTTTATTAAAAAAGAGATTAAATTATCAAGTAATAATAATGTAATTATACAATAATCATTATCACTAAAAAAAATTATAAAATTACCAATGACCTTTAACTAGTGGTATTGGAGATTTCAAATTCAAATCCCAATTAGAGCCAATTATATCAAATAAAATTATAAATTTCAATGTTGATTGATATATTAATCACTAAAAACAATTTGTGTAAACTTTTAATAACCTACTCTAAAATATTGAAGAACTATATTGAATAACTTATTTGGTATAATTATATTATATTTACAGTAGATGCATCATCAAGTAATAAGTTGAATGTTCGACAAAATACTAAAGAGACTGAAAGGGTTGTGACTGCTAAAATAATAATAGTGACCACATATTTTTGAAATGAAAAGATTCTGAGAGTTGAAATTTCTAACAAAACTTGAGTGCATGAACCTTACTAAGAAATAATGACTTCTCTTGCAATCTCTTCTGTTTCTAACAACTACATTTGTGTTTTTTTCTTCTTTTTTCTCATCGAAGGTACACTTTTACTACTGGACTTTAGTATTATTAGAAATTTCAATGTAATATCTCTATTTCAATCAGATTGAATATTATTTCTTATGATATTAACACTTTTGCCCTCCCCCAAACTCAAATGAGACAATCTCCTCATTGGCTTAATCAAAGTGGCAAAAATGTCAATTAAATCAATAAATGATAGCTCGAGAGATATAAACTAAGAAAGAGTGGAAAAGAGTTACCATGTAGAACATACATGCCTAGTGCTGAATGAGCAGAATATGTACATGAGGCATGTGAGTTATAAGTATTTGGAGCATGAGGCATGTTAATTAAAAAGCATGAGGCGTGTTAAAGTAAAAGTAAATTGGCATGCCTGTCTTTGAATGCTAATCAAGCGACCTTTGGTACCAACATGGGGCATGTCATGCTTCATGAAAATTTCGATGGGTTTCAAAATTTTGCAAATTTGAAGCAATTCAAATAGTTCACATGGCAGCATAACCCTTAGCATGAGGCATGGTAAAGGAAAGCGATGTCAACATGTGGCATGTGAATGTCGGGAGTTACCTTAGATGCTGAATTGTCATAGCTAACAGAAGAGCAGCTACTGTACTTTCAATAATCCAGTTATATGACTATCAAAGAGCAATATCAATAATGCTATTACAATAGCCCATAGAGACTAAGATTAAAGAAAATGATCAATGCAATAGAAATCTGGATTACAAAGACAATGCATGCAGCACAGCAAAAGAAACCAATGCAGCCAGCAACAATGAACAAGCCAACTTAAGATGCATGAAACAAACAAAAATAAAGAAAAACAAAAATTTAAACCATTCACAAATAGATAAAATATGTAGAAGTTCAAATAACCAGGAAATGAATAGTTCAAACATAAACAGACTGACCAAATTACACAATTAAAAACTAAAGTTTCATAGGGTAACTGAAACTAACAAAAACAAAGTTCTAAAACTAGACAGCTGGTTGGTCTTCTTCATTTGTGGATTGCACTGGCTCATTTGCTGCTGTAGGTGCTTGCTCATTGGATTTCTCAGAAGCAGTATCCAGGTTTTCTACCATAGCTTTCATCTCTTCAAAAATATCTTGGCCCCATTTGTACAGTTAGTTAAAAGAGGTTGCTAGCTTGTTATAAATGTCAATCATTTCTCTGTCATGAATTTTCTACTTTTTCCTAAATGAAGAAAACTTCTTTTTAATCTTTTTCTCAAGCTTGGCTTGCTTTTGTCCAAGTGCATCAACCTTAGCTTCTAAAGCTTTCAGAAAAACCACAAGATCAGAACTATCATCAGAAATAGATGGCTGTGCATCACTCATTCTGTCAATTTTGGCTTCCAAATTTTTAAGAAAAGCAAATAAGTCTGATTGCCCAATAGTAGGTTGGTGAGAGCCAAAAGGACCAGCATCAGTTGGTTGTCCTATACCTTGTGATTGTTGCTGCTCTTCATCCTCCTGTCCCCCATTTACCCGAAGGAGCAGAAGCATGAAAAATATAAGTTTAGAACATTGAATTCAAAAATTTTCTTCTAGGGTCTCATGCATCATGCAAGATTTATTATTTACCTAATTGATTTCAATGTTAAATAGCATATTAAAACACTTTTAATATATTTTTGGATCTGCATTTACCATTTAAGATTTTATAATTAACAGATTAATTCATTAGAACCCTAGATTAATTCAAGAACTTGTGCACTAACCTTTTGATACACTGTAGTTGTGTTTGATACCTCTGGGATGCACTTAGGACACCAAATGTTGTCCCTCTAGCTTGTCCACATCAAGATCACCAATGGCAGCCCCTTAAACAGTTTCTCAAGCATTTCCAATCAATTAGAAATTCAGGTTTTGCCTTTAGAGAGATTACAGATGTATATAGGACACTAGAAACGATTTCTAGCAATTTTAATTCAAGAGAATGTTGGCAATTCTCTTTGAATTGATGAGAGATGAAGAAGAAGAGAGGAAGAGATAATAAGAGGTGGTGGCACAAAAGAGAGAATAGCATATTGCATTTTGTTCTTTCATCCTTTCCCTTATATAGCTAGGTCATCACTTAAAAACCCTTGCCACATGTCATCTTCTGATTGGCTCTTAGTTTAATTGATCCAATCACATTGTGCCAAGTGTCAAACTTAGATTTAATCTTAACTTTTATTATCTTACATGATTAAAAGACAAATGACAAGCTTATGTGTAGTGCCATGTGTCACCATCTCATGGTGCCACGTGTCACCCTGTGAAATGACCAAAATACCCTTGTGTCTTAATTTTGAGTTCTCAACCCAAAATAATTATTTTTCCTCTTCTAATCAATTTATATCAAATATAAATTAATTAATTAATCTCTATTAATTAATTTTTCATAATTAAATTCATATTTAAACACTTTAAATATAAATTTAACTTATATTATACATCCAATAACCTATATTTGGTTTCAAGCCATGCTAGGGACTTTGCAATCTAATTGCAAACCAAACCTATTTAATTAATCAATTAAACTCTTTAACTAATTAATTAAATCACATTTAATTTGGTGATTACTTGTGTATGTGTGTGACTTAGTAGGCTCATCACTAATTGGCAATGAGATATGATATCAACTCTTAATATCATCAGAAGTCCTTCTTACCATAAATGATTTCTCTAAATCATTTCATGCACCTCATAGACCATGGTTAACACCCAGCATAGTATGTCATGGCCACCCAATCAGTAATAAGGTTTATCTTTAATGAACCTATAATCATATGTTACCTCTCTATTACAAAATCCCAATTCGAGCTGGAGTCATGGTTTATGTCAAAACCCATATGCTATGAATACTATGTTCTCTTTTAATTCCAGTTCTTGATTAAAAAGATTTTCTCATCAGAAACTCTTTTCTAATTAAATCTATCTGTCCTGGCCAGGAACTTGAAACATTAAGAATAATTAAATGAACATGGGATTTTATCCCTATTTACTTAGGGCAATAGATTCCATCTTGATCAACACCTACCTCCATATATAACTAGTAGGAGCCAACACATGCCTATATACCCATACACAGTACAAGTATGAAAGCAGTATCAAACTCAAACCACCTATATACAAGATAACTGTGCTATCTCAAATCTAAAGATTATATGCACTGATATGATTTATGACAATGCATAGACAAGAGTAAACTCCATGTGCTTGTCATAAATGTCACTGGTTCGGCCTACTTATCATGCATAAATGCCTATTATGTTTGTTATATGGCATGAGACTCACCATTCCATCTTATTTATATCTCATATAAATACATTGGGAATAAACATGAATACAATCTTTTACGGATAAGTCATGTTCTGTGTGAAGTATCCTCGATTGTGAACTAATTTATGATACTTTGTACTAGAAATATTATCACTCATATTCTTAACAACTTAATAATAGAATTTCTAACAAAATATCAATGGACCTTTTCTATTACACATAAATATATTATGTAAACGGAAAAGTGAAAATGCCTTTTATTAATAAAACATGTACAAGATACATACATACTAAATGATATGCTCTAGAGCATACTACTAACAATCTCCCACTAGCACTAGAGCCATTCATTACAATATCTTAGACCCATCTTCTCAAGATGTCGATCTAGTTGAGTTTGTGACATAGGCTTAGTGAATGGATCAGCTGGATTTTCAGCTGATGCTATTTTCTGCATGGCTACATCGCCTCGCCCAACTATTTCTCTAATAATGTGGTAGCGCCTTTCTATGTGTTTGAATTTCTGGTGAGACCGGGGTTCCTTAGCCTGTATGACTGCTTCATTGTTGTCACAGTGGAGTGGAACTGCTGACTCAATGGAAGGAACTACTACAAGTTCTGTCACGAACTTCTCAATTTTCTTGTAAAAAATTATTTTCTTGAAAATTTTTCTTGGAAATAAAGTTTTCAAAAATAATTTTCTATGAGAAATGTTTTTTTCGAACAATTCTTGAATAAAAAATGTCAGGGTTGAAACATTAATTCTATAAAATTTCAAGGATTAAAAATATTTTATTTAATTAAGTATAAGAATATCATTTCATATATATTTAACGGAAATGATATTTTTTTTTATGAAAAGACCAACTCGTTAATGAATTCAAATTATAAAGACTTCTCGAGATATATGGAACTTCGCTCGAAAAAAGAAATATATGAAATAACTCATTAATTATATTAAATTATATTAAAAAATTATAATTGACTTTTTATTCTTCTCTTAAAGAATGTGGATATATATTTATTATTATCATTTTCATTATTAAATATTGAATCTCCTTGCAATTAAAAAAACACAAGAGATTTTTCCAAATTCTTATTTGAATGGTAGAAGGAAATCGATCGTCGAAAGTGATCTAAAATTTGTATTGTCTTGGGTTTCAAAAATCAACAATAGACCTGGAAAATTATGGAAGAAAATTACATGGCAGACCAATTTTGCAAAGCAAGATGATAAAACTTCATTCTTTTTAATTAGCTTTTAGGTTTGTTAGATTCGGTCACTTTTTTAAGATAGGTCACATGTCTTTTCACCAATAATTTTAACATTAAATATTTAAATAATTTTATTATTATCAACCACATATCTGCGCTAAAAATCAAGATTTGATTGGAGAGGTTCATTTCTACTTTTTGCTAGTTTGACCGGTAAGCTGGGAGGAACGAAGAAATAGGTTTGCTTGTCCTGTTCTTTATTTTTTATTTTATTAAATTCAAATCCCAATTAGAGCCAATTATATCAAATAAAATTATAAATTTCAATGTTGATTAATATATAAATCACTAAAAATAATGTGTAAACTTTTAATAACCTACTCTAAAATATTGAAGAACCATATTGAATAACTTATTTGGTATAATTATATTATATTTACAGTAGATGCATCATCAAGTAATAAGTTGAATGTTCCACAAAATACTAAAGAGACTGAAAGGGTCGTGATTGCTAAAATAATTATAGTGATCACGCGTTTTTGAAATGAAAAGATTCCGAGAGTTGAAATTTCTAACAAAATTTGACTGCATGAACCTTACTAAGAAATAACGACTTCTCTTGCAATCTCTTCTATTTCTAACAACTACATTTGTGTTTTTTTCTTCTTTTTTCTCATTGAAGGTACACTTTTACTACTAGACTTTAGTGTTATTAGAAATTTCAACGTAATATCTCTATTTCAATCAGATTGAATATTATTTCTTATGATATTAACAAATTAATTCATAATATCAATTGATCTAAATTAAAAAAAATAATCAATATTTTTTTTCATGAGGATAAAAACTCCAAGCTAAACAATAAATTAAATTATAAAAATAAAATATATTATGTAGATTCCATATGTCCTTAAGTATAAAATTTCCCAATTGATCAACTAATTGGCAGAGAAATTAGTTTTGAGGAACTTCTAGTTTCGTTAACTGATTGATTAGCTATAACACATATCATGCATTTAAAAGAAGAAATTAAATGCTTTATTTTCCTTTCTCTAAAAATTGTGGAGTGCGAGGATGTGATTTTTCTTGCAAAAATAATTGTTAATCCAGTGGACTAAACCAAAGCACTCAAGCTTTCACAATTAGATGTCAAACTTTATATTTTGATGTCAAACTTTCTCATTAATCTCCTTCTTTATATTTTAATTATTATTTAATTTATTGTAATTTAACCAACAAACATGAGAGTAGTATCTCAAAGACTATACCAAAAATGAGCTAAAGAATTTATATATAGCCCAAATCCTATTACTAAAATAATTTAGGTTATTGATTTATTTGAATCAATTGGAGCTGACGTACTGTTACAATTAATGATTAAATTTTATATTTCTAATTTTTTTTCTCTTCAAAATTGTAGAACGCAAGTTTGAGATTTTCTTCCCAAAATAACAGTGCAATCAATATTCTTCACTGCATGCTAGGAAGTCTTGTATTTTGTATCTTTCAGCAAATGCACATAAAGCTCACTCTGCCAAAACTTCTTGCAACCGTTTGAATATTCTCTCTCAACTTTGCTTTTCAACAGAAGTGGGATTCGCACATTAAATAATTAATTCATCAACACATTTACATAAAATTTATTTTTATTATTAAATTTTTTGTTTAGCAACGATAGAGTCCTTTCAACTTAACTTAGAAGGTGTAGAGAAACATTTCTTTAAGCTCAAAATCGTCATGCTCTAATCAAATGAGAAACACGGGCCAAATAAAATAAATATTTATATATGTTTTATTTTTTAATTAAACCTAATTAATTAATTATTTTGTAGTATGCCATAGAGAATATCATTTTGTATGTATCTAGTATATATTTTATTAATAAAGGCAATTTCACTTTTCTGTTTACATAATATATTTATGCGTAATAGAAAAGGTCCATTGATATTTTGTTAGAAATTCTATTCTTAAGTTGTTAAGAATATGAGTGACAGTATTTCTAGCATAAAGTATCATAAATTAGTTCACAATCGAGGATACTTCACAAAGGACATGACTTATCCAGAAAGATTATAATCATGTTTGTTCCTAAGGTATTTATATGAGATATAAATAAGATGGAGTGATGAGTCTCATGCCACATAACAAACATGATAGACACTTACACATAATAAGTAGGCCGAACCAGTGATGCTTATGACAAGCACATGAAGTTTACTCTTATCAATGCATTGTCATATAACATATCAGTGTATATAATCTTTAGACCTGAGATAACACAATTATCTTGTATATAGGTGGTTTTAGTTTGATACTGCTTTCATACTTATCTTGTGTATGGGTATATAGGCATGTGTTGGCTCCTACTAGTTATATATGGAGATAGGTGTTGATCAAGATGGAATCATTACCCTAAGTAAATAGGATAAAATCCTAAAGTATTATTATTTTTTAAATTTATTAAATTTTTGTTGGAGTTTAAATTTAAAATTTTATAGCCTTATTAAATTAAAATTCTTTGATGAAAACAATGATATTTACTTAATGTTCAATAAATGATAGTGTATTGACTTAATTTGTTGGCCAAAATCTGTCAACGAAAGTGGGTTCCGCACATTGGATGTAAAATTAATGAAAGACATTTCCACGAAATTTATGTTTGGACGACCAAATCAGATCCATTCAACATAATTTAGAGGTAGAAGTTGCAAAGAAAAAGCTTCAGTCTCCATCTCCAACGCATTGGTGTGACTTAACATGCCTGCCCCAAAAAGGATGTTAATTGCCGAGAAATGCTTCCTAAAGTCGCTAACTAATTATTCCAATTGGTTAAGAAACTAACGTGAAAAAACCAAATAAAAATTGAAATAGTTCATATCCGATTTAAAATTTTCAACAAAATTTAATGAGGCTTTGCTTGTCATTAATGTTGGAATTTTTTTTTATTTATTTAAAAATCAAAGATAAAATTCACTGAAGTTCATTGAAGCCACTAAACGGACATATGATAAGAAACAAAGAGCACTTGTCTTAAATAATAGGGCAAGGAGAATTGTTAGAATACATTCCTTAAATATTTTAATTAAAGAATATTAAAAATTGATTTAAATATATATTTAAAAAATTGTATATAATAATTTGAGTTTGGCCCACTTTTAAAGGTATATATTTACCTTTAAATTTAAATATGTGCTTTAATAATTATTTTCTTACTTTATATTATTCACTTATTCCCATAAATTAAATTGCTCATATATTAAATTTGAATTATAATAATTTTGAGTTTAATGAAAAGTCATTAGATTATATATATATATATATATAATGAAAAAATATAATGAAAAATAATAGAAAAACCCAGGTAGAAGAACCAAAATTTCTGGTTTCTGGAGCTCCAAAACTGGTGCAGCAACTCCTCCCCAAGAGAAAAATGGCGTCTCCTCTCTCTCTCTATTAAATTTTCTTTCCTTTTTTTCTTTTCTTCCTTTCCTCTTGTGGCAAAAATTAGGAAATGATGAATTTATATGGTCCCTAAAAGTTGCCCTAAAAGTAAATAAGAGCCAAGGAGTGGATAGGAAATGAGGTGTAAAATTATCCAAGTCGTGACATTTTTCACGTTAGGCGATCTGCTTAGGGTTCGGCAACCCTAGCGACTTCTTAACAAATTTCAGCTTACAGTGCACTTTACGCTAAGGTTAAGCAGACCCTCAGCAAATCTCAGCAGACTTAGAGTAAAATAGACTTTTCTGCTCATGCTTGACTTGTGCTGCACCTTAAGCATTGCCGTTTTACCCTAAGCAGGATCTTAAGCATAGTCTCAAACAAATTTCAGCTAACTTGCTCTTTCAAGACTTGATTTCTTCAACTTTCATCTATGCTTAAAGAACTCCAAATTTCTTCAAATCACTTCCTATTGCACTCATTGATCTTCGATTTGCCACAAAATCCTATCAAAAATAACAAAATTACGAAAATCAAATATAAAGTATCTAAAATTAACAAATAAGATAAAATAAACATAAAAACATAAAATACACTAAAATATGAGGGCAAAATGGATGTAAAACTACCCTAAAATGCCTATATGAAATGAGTGTAACAAATTCCCCCAAACTCAAACCTTTGCTTGTCCTCAAACAAATTTAAAACAATTAATGCAATTTGGGGTACCTTACCTTAAATTTATGAAAATTACTCATCCAAACTTTCAAACTTACTTTTAGCCACCAACACACCATATACCCACTTTCAAGGTACAAAGAATTCAATCCTTACCAAAGTTATCACCGCTTAGCCTTGGGTCAATTATCCATATCATCAAGCCCAAACTAATCAATCACAAAGAATAATCATGCCTAAATAGACTATAGGGTAATCCGTAAACTAAAGTGTCTCAAATAATGATGGAAGTCGATGAATGGCTTAGTGATATCACCATCCCAGCAGCAAATCTCCTATTCCAATCTCCACTAATGTAGCAAACACCATCAAAAGATCAAAAGGACTTTCAAGGGTTGTAATGGGGCCAAGGGGGTGATAATGTGGCTAACAAGGAAAAGATAAAGGTAACAAAATATGAGAATAATCAAATTATTAAAAGATCAAGACACACAATTTTTTTTTTTTTTTAATCTAATGGGGGAAGGAGCTTTACAACTATTCACCAATGCTAGCATATAATTTTGAAGCTTTTAGAGGGACTACATAATTAACATTGACTTTGAATTATAATTGTCCCTTTCAATTCACCCCCAAACTCATTTCTTTGTGTACTTGGGTGGTGAATTACTTTACATACCATAATTGAATTTGCTAGCCTTTTTATTTTAGTCACTTCTCCCAACTAGTTGTTATATATATATTTTTTTCTCTTTTTTTTTTTTTTATGTGTATCTATCACTCAAAGAATTATTCTCATGGAGGGTAGGTAAGTGTTTGGGTTTATGGCTAGGCATTAATGTGGGTTCCAAAGAAATAAGAGGGATAAATGTAGGCTCAAATTGGTTCCAAAGGGAAATTTTGAAGTGAGGTTGGCTAAGGCTAAAATATGGGTTTAAAATTCAAAGAATGCCTAGATCATTTCTTTTTCAAGTGTATGCTATGATTTCGCCTTGAAAGGTTTAGAAAGATTGTTCTAGGATTGGTGAGACATCAATTAGCTACTTCTCACTCTAGAGTTTTCTCTAAGTACTCAAAATCAATGCAATTGATTGGGTGGCCCTTGGCTAAGAAGATATAAACTAAAGCAAGAATCTAATAACTTTGCACCTATCTAAAACTTTCAATCCATCAAACCTTTCTAAAAGTAAGCTCAATTGCTCTTCAAAGCAATTCTCAATCCTCTAAGGACAAGGTAAAAAATTATTTTTATGATATGCATGATCCTAAAATGAATGCATAAATCAAATTAAAACTAAGTGTAATCTATATGAAAACTATATGCAAATGTATGTATATAAGTATAGACATGTGTGTGGTATATGTATAAGTGTACGGATTATCTATATATGGATGAATGAAATGCAATAAATGAATGAAAGAAAATTTTTTAAAAATTTTGCAAAAATTTTGCCCTCACCCCCAAACTCAAATGAAACATTGTCCTCAATGTTTAAAATGAATGCAAAGATAGGCAAAATTGTGTGAAGTAATCAATTAATGAAATATATACAATTGGGGATTAAATCAATGTAAGCTCAAGTATTTCAAAATTAGCTCAAAATGATATTAACAATGAAGCTTTAGAGAGAAAAATGTGAAAAAGTATCCCAAATGTATGAATTTACAACTTTGTAAGATGTTGTAACACATTGCGTAGGGTAAAGCGAAAGCATAAGCATTGGCAACATACCATAAGCATAAATAGTAAAAGGGTAAGCTGTTACCTCCAAATGATGTGAAACATATGCGGCTCAAAGAAAATTGTGCAACTCATCAATGTCAGCAAAATTAGGATTGAAGAAAAGCTAAAGTGCAAAAATAATGTGCAAGAAGATGAAAAAGTGTAAAGAAATAAGATCTAACAGTTAAATCAAGAATTAAATCAAAAAGCATTCACAAAATAACTATGTCCATAGCAGAAGATAAAATAAAATAAAGTAAACTAAAGGAAAGAAGTGCAAGTATAATCATAAAAACTAATTACCAAAGTATTACAACTATTACTAAAGTTTGAAGATTAAAATAAGCAGTTACAAAATAAACCTAAAGCAATGAATTGAAAAACTAGTGCTATTCTTTGCTACTACTCTTGTACTAAAACTAATACTAAATTCTTTGCTCTTGTTCAAGCTCTGCTTGTCAAGGCTTTGTTCTTTGCATCGAGTGCCTTGAGGTTTTGCGATAGGTTCATTGTGATCTGAAGCTTGAGCGATTTCCAAATTTTCTGTGAGGTCTTTCATTTCTTGAAGCATATCTTGGCCCTAATGATATAAATTGTTGTAAGATTGGGCCAATTTGTTGTAGAACTCCAGCATTTGAATTTGTTGCTGCTTCTGTTTTTTTTTAAGAGATGAAAATCTCTTTTTAAGTTTCTTTTCTAGCTTCTTCTTTTGGTTGACCTACTACTGACCCATGGTATCAATTTTGACTTCTAAGTTCTTCAAGGTAGCAAGGATATCTGTGGTGTCAGGTGAGGGAATAGATGGTTGGACAGTGAAACTTGCTATTTTGGATTCCAAGGATCTTAAGAGGACAAAATGTCTGCTTTGAAAGCGTAGGCGGTGGTTGGTTGGGGTTACTTTGGTGGAAAGGTAGTGGGGTCTGCGGTACCAGCAGCTTCGAGATCTTTCTTTGTAACAAAGCATAGGTATGGCCTACTTTCTCACAAATATCCAAGTGTAGCAACATTGTCTTTGTCTATATATGATTCACGAGCTGCGTGACTTATATAGACTAACATCAAAGCTAAATGAGTTTGCTATAGCAGTTATATATCCTCCAAAAACTATACTACCTCTGGTATGCTTTGTGACAATTTGGTGCCAATGAGTAGCTATGAAATGGGCTGTGCTTACTTTTTTTCTCTCCTTCATGCACCACAAGAAAAATAAGTCTCCAGCACCCACAATACTGTTACTGTGTCCCCTTCCTAAAACAGTGTAAGAAATGAACCTATGGAGGTATTTCAACACATGATCAATTATCCTAGAGGCTTTTGCAGTCCTCTGTCTATAATAACCCCCAAAAGGTGCAATATCTTTCCAAAATTGAATAGGGTCATAGATAGTTTGTTGCCACTCAATATTTTTATAGCCCGAATCCTGAAAACCAAAGATTGCATTCATAGCATCCATGTCTAACTCCCTATTAATTCCAGCACATCGAAAATATATCACATCCTTATGCTCAGGTGCTGTTGGTTTGAAATTCAGCCTTAAGGAACTCAAAAATTCCAAGGTCAAATCCTTGTACACTGGTTCCCTAATCCTAGCAAATTTTGTCCAGTTGACAGCATCTAAATAGGCAAATACAGAGTCATAAATGTCTAATTCTTTTAAAATCTGCTCATCCATATATTTGTTTGCCAAAATAGGTTTAGAAACTAAACTGTCATAAGCATTTTTCATATCCATGTCTCTAAAAGCCCAGGGTAATGGAGAAAGTACCTCCTCTATATCATTGGCGGATAGCCAGTCTTCTTTGGAGAGTTTAAGGGTGGTGAGATTACGGGGCTTGGACCGCGGTGGTGGAATTTGCGAGGAGGACCTAGTCCTTTTCTTTGGTAGTTCGGAGGAAGGTTGAGGTGGAGAGTTTAGGTTGAAAGGAGCAGAGGGTGCTCTTTTTCATTTTCAGATAGGGGCTTTCTTGGGTCTACACGAAGCCTTTTTAGTTTTACCTTTAGACTTCATTTGAGTAGGCGCGAGTTCGGGCATTGGTTACGAGGCGAGTGTAGAAAATGGGTGTCTCATTTTGCGGCTCGGTTGTGGCGAAAGAAGTCGGCGGAATCGGGGTTGGTGTTTGGCACTTTGTGGGTAGTGGTGATTGAGGCGGTGGTGATTGAGGTAGCGGTGGCGTTTGCGGTGGTGGTGGCGAGGAGCGTGGTGGGGCTGGGATTAGGGTTTGTGGGTAGAGAGGATGGAATACCCATTTTCGATTTGATGTGTCGAAATCTTACAGGTTTGGGTTTGTGGGTGGACCACATTTTGGTTCTCACCATTTAATGAAGAGAAAGAGACTTTTCAGCTTCCCTTAAAATTTGCCGGAAAAAATGGTGCGGGAAGGGAGTCGGCAGAATGAGAGTTGTGGCTTATCGGGAGTTTGGGTGAGGGTTTCATAGAAATGGCGAAAGTTTTGGGCTTTTTAAAATGTGGGGCAGACAATTGGTAATTTGGGCTGTGCTTGGGGTTAAGCATAGGGTTCAACAGAATTTGCATAGGATGCTGCTTAGTAAGCAACATCATCAGCAAGTTTTGGCAGGTTTTGGGAAAAATTGTGATTTTACTTACCAAAAAAAGTCCAAATGCTATGGAATGCTATCATGACCCTCAGCAATTACCAAATTCACATTAATACCACCAAATTGAAAAATTTAAGCTCATCATCTCTCATAAACTTAGTAAGCATTGTACATGTTCATTTAGCTTTTTGCAATCATGGTTCAATTTAGGCACCAATTGTGACTACCTTTTTACACACTTAATGAAATGGTCTCCTTTCTAAACTTATACCAAAAGCACATTTTGAGCAGCATTTGAGACAAGTTCCAAACATTCAAAAATTGCAGAAAAGACATAAAAATTGACTTCTTAAGCAGCATGAACAGTAGCATGAACAGTAACAAAAATCTGCAGACTGCAAAAACTAGCAGCAATTCAAACAAAAAATGTAAATTCCTAACAGACTACAAAATTATATATACACTATAACAAACACTATCTTTGCACTTCAATAAAGCTCATATCAGTCCCAAATATCAAAATTGATCCTCATTCAAGTTGCATTTCACAGAATTTACACAAGACATAAAATCAAATATGTGCTATCAAGTAGATTGCAATATCAGTAATTTAGCATAAGTTTAAAGGTGTTACTGTTCACAGGTACTGGATAAAGTGTAGAATTTTGCTTATACTTGCTCCCTTTCAATTCTTTGTTTTTGCCACAAGTGTAAATTTGCCCAATCTTCATGAATGACCTACAAAAGATAAACAAATGTCACTTTTGAGTTTAGTGAGGGTAAAAACTGAAAATAAAATGAAATGGAAAATTAATAATCTATAAAAGGATACGCTTGGGTTGCCTCCCAAGAAGCGTTTGTTTAAGGTCTTAAGCTTGACCTTCCACTCCAAATCACCTAAATATCCCTGATTTGAGAACCAAGCCATGAAACCTCTACAACCTTTTGTGTGGGTTCTCCCACAATATAATGCTTTAATCTCTGCCCATTAACTTTGAAAGTCCCTGAGGTTTCATTGCCTATCTCAACAGCTCCATAGGGGTATACCTTTATAATAGCGTAGGGCCCAGACCATCTTGACTTTAATTTTCCGGGAAATAACCTTAAAGTAGAGTTGTATAGAAGAACAACATCCCCTTCCTGAAATTCTTTTCTCCTAATATGCTTATCATGCCATCTCTTAGTTCTTTCCTTGTAAAGCTTGGCATTTTCATAAGCATCAATCTAAGTTCCTCAAGTTCATTTAGTTGCGACATTCTTTTTCTCCTGCGGTTTTAAGTCAAAATTCGGTGTCTTTATGGCCAATTATGCTCTATGCTCCAACTCCAAAGGTAAATAACAAGATTTCCCATAAACCAATCTAAATGGGGTGTTTCCAATAGGAGTTTTAACAGCTTTTCTATAGGCCCAAAGAGCATCATCTAACTTTACTGACCAATCTTTTCTTGAACTATTCCTTTGTTTTCCCAAGAATTCTTTTCAACTCTCTATTTGAGATCTCCACTTGACCACTAGTTTGTGGATGGTAGGGTGTTGCAACCTTATGCTTCACTCTATATTTTTGTAATAATCTTTCAAATTGATGGTTGCAAAAATGAGAACCTCCATCACTTATAATGGCACGTGGAGTTCCAAATCTTGTAAAAATGAACTTTTTAAGGAATTTAATCACAACTCTAACATCATTAGTTGGAGATGGTATAGCTTCAACCCATTTGCTGACATAATCTACTCCAACTAAAATGTATTTGTGTCCAAGGACGATTGAAAAGGTCCCATGAAATCAATGCCCCACACATCAAATAGTTCCACTTCCAATATATTTTGGAGGGGCATTTCATCTCTCTTTGAGATATTACCCATCCTTTGACACCTATCACGTGCATTTACAAATTTTCTCACATCTTTAAACATATGTGGCCAAAAGAACTCTGCTTGAAGAACTTTTTCTGCAGTCTTTGTCACACTCATATGACCCCCAAAAAGTGAAGAATGGCAATCTTTAATAACATTCCCTATCTCCTCATCAGCTAAACATCTTCTAATCAACCCATCTCCACATCTCTTAAACAAAAATGGCTCTTCCCAATCATAATCCTTTACAACAAAAGAAATCTCTTCTTTTCTTTGCCATGTTAGGTCAGGTGGAAGGATTCCACACACTAGATAGTTCACAAAATCTGCATACCAAGGGGCTTGTGCATTCATGATTACTAACAGTTGCTCATCAGGAAAATAATCATCTATTAGGGGCTCTTTTCCCAAATTATCTCCTTGTTCTTGCCTCAATCTAGACAGATGATTTGCTACCACATTTTCTACTCCTTTCTTATCTTTAATTTCCAAGTCAAACTCTTGAAGGAGTAGCACCCACCTTATCAATCTAGGTTTAGCCTCTTTTTTCTGAAGGAGATACTTGATAGCTGCGTGATCCGTGTACACTATTACCTTTGACCCCACAAGATAGGACCTGAATTTGTCTCTTTGCAAATACCACTGCCAAAAACTCTTTCTCTGTAGTAGAGTAGTTTATTTGAGCATCATCTAAGGTTCTACTTGTATAGTATATTGCATACACCTTCTTATCTCTCCTTTGTCCCAAAACAGCCCCAATGGCATAATCACTAGCATCGCACATTAACTCAAAAGGTAATGACCAATCGGGAGGCTGCATAATAGGAGCAGATATCAAAGCTTCCTTTATCCTGCAAAAAGCATTCATACAATTAGTATCAAAATGGAATTCCACATCTTTACTCAATAAATTAGTAAGAGGCTTAGAAATCTTAGAGAAATCCTTGATGAATCTCCTGTAAAATCCAGCATGCCCCAAGAAACTCCTCACTCCCTTCACGGATGTTGGGGGTGGCATTTTCTCAATAATTTCTACCTTTGCTTTATCCACTTCAATACCCTTATTTGACACAAGATGTCCCAAAACAATTCCTTCTTGTACCATAAAATGGCACTTTTCCCAATTCAAAACTAAATTGAACTCTTCACATCTCTGCAAGACCTTAGACAAGTTAGATAAGTATTCATCGAAAGATTTACCATACACAGAAAAATCATCCATGAACACTTCCATAATACCCTCAATCATGTCAGAAAATATGGACATCATACATCTTTGAAATGTAGCAGGGGCATTACATAGTCCAAATGGCATCCTTCGATATGCAAAAGTACCATAAGGACATGTGAAGGTAGTTTTATCCTGATCATTTGGGTGAATAGGGATCTAAAGAACCCTGAATAGCCATCCAAATAGCAAAAATAAGAATGATGAGCTAGTCTCTCAATCATTTGATCTATAAATGGTAATCAAAAATGGTCCTTTCAAGTTGCATAATTAAATTTTCTATAGTCTATACACATACTCCATCGATTCTGATCCTTGTAGGTATTAGTTCATCATTTTCATTTTCACTCTTGTGATGCCCCCTTTCTTGGGTACAACATGAACTGGACTTACCCAATTGCTGTCAGAAACAGGGTAAATGATACCTGCATCAAGCAATTTCAATATTTCCTTTTTCACAACCTCTTTCATATTTGGATTCAATCTCCTCTGTGATTCTCGAGAGGCTTTATGATTATTTTCCAACAAAATTCTATGCATGCACACAGAAGGATGTATTCCTTTAATATCATCAATGGTATAACCAATTATCCTTCTATGCGTTCTAAGAACTCTTAATAATTTTTCAACCTCACAATCAGTCAATTTAGCACTAACAATCACAGGATATGTAGAATTTTGACCTAGAAAAGCATACCTGAGATTTGTTGGAAGAGGTTTCAACTCTACCTTAGGTGCTCCACTTTTTTCAAGCTTTGATGATGAAGTTGTATCTTGCTTCAAGTCCCCAATCTTTTCAATATCAGCCATAGGCAAAGGTGGATTTCCTTCCAAAATTGTAGCATATTTTGCAGCTTCTTCGATCTCATCCCCTTTTTTGATGTTATGAACCAAACAAGCTTCTAAGGGATCTTTAGGATGTTGCTTTTTAAGCACTTCTCTGACCTCTTCATCTATCACATCAATTCTCAAGCATGAATTTGAATCATCTTTCTTTTTCATTGCTTGAAACAAATTAAATTCAACTTTCTCTTCCCCAACTTCTAATGTAAGCCTCCCATTTTTTACATCAATCACAGCTCCAGCAGTAGCAAGGAAAGGTCTACTAAGAATAATAGGAATGTGTACATCCTCCTCCATCTCCAATTCCACAAAATCCACTTTGGTATGAAAAATTTTCCAACTTTCAGAGGAACATTCTCAATTACCCCAATTGGAAATTTAATAGACCTATCTGCTAACTGTAGTGAGATGGTAGTAGGCTTCATTTCTCCAATCTTCACTTTCTCATAGATAGACAATGGCATTAGACTAACACTGGCTCCAAGATCACATAAAGCCTTATCTATACTGATATCCCCAATGTGACATGGTATGGAGAAACTTCTAGGATCTTTCAGTTTGGGTGGAAGCTTATTTTGCAAAATAACATTGCTTTCTTAGTGAGAGCTACAGTCACAAATACATCCAATTTCTTCTTGTTAGATAAAATCTCCTTCAAAAATTTAGCATAAGAAGGCATTTGTGCTAAAGCATCAGTGAAAGGAATAGTCACATGCAAAGACTTCAATACCTCCAAGAACTTCCCAAATTGTTTATCCAATTTTGCTTTCTGAAACCTTTGTGGGAATGGTAAAGGTGGCATGTAGGCTTTAGGTGCAACATATTTTGGTTCTTCCTCTTTGCTCTCCCTCTCCTTACTTCCTTTTTCTTCCACTGAATTTTCTTTCTCAGCTCCAATTCTAACTCCAGCTTTAGTTTGTTCATCTCCTTCTCTGTTTTTCTCTTCTTCAATTTTCTCTTCAATCTTTTTATCTCCATTCTCTAATATTTTTCCACTCCTCAATGTAATAGCCTTGCAATGCTCCCTTGAATTTTCTGGCTGGCTAGGGAGCTTCCCAAATGCTTTGTTACTTGAAGAGCTAGCTTGTTGAGCTATTTGATTCTCTAACATTTTGTTGTGTGTTGCCATTTGATCCACTTTAGATGCTAATTGAGAAATCATTTCTTGTTGACTTTGATGGCTCACAAGTAGAGTCTCAATCATGGCTTCCAATCTAGCTGTCTTGTGTAGTTGTGCTTGTTGTGGTAGAGGTGCAGCGGAGTGCATTTTGAGGTTTAGGAATTCCGGGAGGAGGACCTCTATTCTGCTGAAAATTCGATGTTGTTGATACCGGAAGGTTCTTTGAAAATTCTGATTTTGCCCTGTCTACCTCCCAAGAGAAATTGGGGTGGTTTCTCCATCTTTGGATCATAAGTTGCAGAAAATGGGTTACCACTTGGTCTTTGATTGTAGTTCCCACATAATCCACTTGCTCACTTGAAAAATCTTGATTAAGTGCAGAAAAATCTTTGCACAATTGACATTTGCGGCTCAACTTCTCTTGAATTACTAGAACCTCCAGCTGAAGAATCTACTTTCATGCTTAGCTTGTCCATTTTTCTCGTCAAAGCATCAAACTTAGCATTAATCATATTCATGGCATCAAGCTCAAACATACCAGCTGGTTTCTTGATCTCATTCCTCTCACAACTCCATTGGTAGTTGTTATAAGCAATTTTATCAAGAGCAGAAAAAGCTTCATCTTCAGATTTTTCCATAAGATCACCTCCAGAAAATGCATCAATTTTACTTCTAGTAGCAGGTGAAAGTCCATTATAAAAGTGTTGAACAAGCATCCACTTAGGAATCCCATGATGTGGACATCTCCTTTGCAAATCCTTGTACCTCTCCCATGCTTCATACAAGCTCTCATCATCTCTAGGTTTGAAAGAAGTCAGCTCATTTCTTAGCTTAACTGTCTTGCTTGGTGGAAAATATTGAGCTAAAAATGCTTGAGAAAGTTCATCCCATGTTGTGATAGAACCCGGTGGCAAAGAATGTAACCACTCTCTAGCTCGGTCCTTCAGAGAAAAAGGAAATAATCTGAGTCGAATTGCATCATCAGAAACTCCATTTATCTTCAACATATCACTGATCTCAAGAAAGTGTGCTAGATGCACATGTGGACTTTCATTTGGATTTCCTCCAAATTGTGATTGTTGTACCATCGGCAGTCTGAGCTTGATTCAAAATTATTAGCTTCTACCCTTGGTCTTGTGATACTTGGCATGAAATCTCAATGTTAGGATAGGCATGAGCCTTCACAATGCGGTTGTTATTGTTGTTGGCCATTTCTTCTTGTAATTGCTCTTGCTCGTATACTCTTTCTTTTTTTTGTGGAGCTTTAATTTCAGCTTTTCTCCTCTTAGATTCTGCTCTTAAAGCTTTTCTTTGTCTTTTCTATTTAGGTCAAAGAATAAATTGATTTCTTCACTTTTTGTCCTTCTCATAAAATAAAGTACCTAAAAAACAAAATAAACAAATTCTCAAAGTAAAATGGTAAAAAGAAAATAAAATGAAATGCCCAAATTAACCAAACAAACAATTGTTCAATATCAAACAAAAATCAAATCCCGGCAACGGCGCCAAAAACTTGATGGGGCGAATCGCAAGTATACGGGTCGTCTCAAGTAATAAAGTGATGAATCAAGTATCGTTCCCACGGTTGCTGTTTGAGTACCAAACTATGAATGAAGTGATTATTTGAGCTAATGATTAATGAATAAATGGTAAATGTAAATAAGCAAGGTAAATTGATTAATCTAATTGAAATGGGTAAAGAGCAAACAAATAAATTCTAGATCTAGTTTGCAATTAAACTAAATTAACAATGGATAATTTAAATCAAAGTCTAATTATGCGAAAAGTGATTCCAGAGTTGGGGGTTTATGCATAAATTAATTGGGATTTATCTTGGGCATTCCAATTTTTAGGGAAAAATAGAGTTTGAAGGAAATTGATTCTAAATTCCTTTGATATCTTTTTCAAGCAAACCAAAGTGTGTTCTAAAATAACCAAACCTACTTTCGTATGTTATTTGATTACTTTAAAACCCATTAAGTTTTGTAACCAATAATTAATTCCTCTTAAAATCCTAGTTTATTTCTAAATCTAGGTGATTTTAAGTTCCAATCCTTGATTATCTATCAATGACTTTCACCTTTCGGTCCTTTAATCAAAGATTAACACAATACCCAATGGGTACCAACATTAGGCAAGTAAATCAAGCACACAAGGAAAGAATCAAAACTCATATTTATGTAAAATAAGGAAATATCCAGTTCAAATCCACAAATTAATCTAAAACATATTTCCCAACTCTGAAATCTAAAGAGTTTACTCACTCATGATGGTATTTACAAGAAAGATTGATGGAAAAGTAAAGAAAAACATGATAAGAGGACTAAAATAGAAAAACCCAGGTAGAAGAACCAAAATCTCTGGTTTCTGGAGCTCCAAAACTGGTGCAGCAGCTCCTCCCCAAGAGAAAAATGGCGTCTCCTCTCTCTCTCTATTAAATTTTCTTTCCTTTTTTTCTTTTCTTCCTTTCCTCTTGTGGCAAAAATTAGGAAATGATGAATTTATATGGTCCCTAAAAGTTGCCCTAAAAGTAAATAAGAGCCAAGGAGTGGATAGGAAATGAGGTGTAAAATTATCCAAGTCAGTAGCATTTTTCACGTTAGGCGATGCTTGCAGGGTTGAGCAACCTAAGCGACTTCTTACAAATTTCAGCTTAGTGCTTTATGCGCTTAAGGTTAAGCAGACCCTCAGCAAATCTCGGCAGACTTAGAGTAAAATAGACTTTTCTGCTCATGCTTGACTTGTGTTGCACCTTAAGCACTGCCGTTTTACCCTAAGCAGGATCTTAAGCAAAGTCTCAAGCAAATTTCGGCTAACTTGCTCTTTCAAGGCTTGATTTCTTCAACTTTCATCTATGCTTAAAGAACTCCAAATTTCTTCAAATCACTTCCTATTGCACTCATTGATCTTCGATTTGCCACAAAATCCTATCAAAAACAACAAAATTACGAAAATCAAATATAAAGTATCTAAAATTAACAAATAAGATAAAATAAAGCTAAAAACATAAAATACACTAAAATATGAGGGCAAAATGGATGCAAAACTACCCTAAAATGCCTATATGAAATGAGTATAACGTTAGATTCGGTCACTTTTTTAAGATAGGTCACATGTCTTTTCACCAATAATTTTAACATTAAATATTTAAATAATTTTATTATTATCAACCATATATCTGCACTACAAATCAAGATTTAATTGAAGAGGTTCCTTTCTACTCTTAGTGGTTTGGCCAGGTAAGTTGGGAGGAGCAAGTAGATTTGCTTGTCTGTTCTTTATTTTTATTTTATTTTATAAATTTTAAAATGAATAGATCTTTGTCAAAATTTAAATTCTAACCTTTTGCATTATTAATGCTACTCCTTACTTGAATTTAAATAATAAAGTCAGACTATAAATAAATATTTTTAATCTTTTATTTTTTTTTTATTAAAAAGAGATTAAATTATCAAGTAATAATAATGTAATTATACAATAATCATTATCACTAAAAAAATTATAAAATTACCAATGACCTTTAACCAGTGATATTGGAAATTTCAAATTCAAATCCCAATTAGAGCTAATTATATCAAATAAAATTATAAATTTCAATGTTGATTAATATATAAATCACTAAAAACAATTTGTGTAAACTTTTAATAACCTACTCTAAAATATTGAAGAACTATATTGAATAACTTATTTGGTATAATTATATTATATTTACTGATAAATGCACCATCAAGTAATAAGTTGAATATTCGACAAAATACTAAAGAGACTGAAAGTGTCGTGACTGCTAAAATAATGATAATGATTAAAATATATATATATATATTCAAATTTAATTAGAACATGCAAGATTAAATTTATATTTATATTTTAATATATAATGTATTTATAAAATATATAATATTTATAATTTAAAAAATAAAAATACTTATTAAATATATTAAATAGATTTTAAAATATTTTATATTAGACAATATGACAATATAAAATTTCAAGATACCAATATAATAAAAATAAAAATTTTATATTGATAATGCACTAGAGTAATAAAAATTTATTTCAAAAATTATTCTATTTTTTAATTTTACAAATAATTTTCTTTCAAATTAATCTAGATATACAATTTTATTATGGAAGTTAAAATTATTTTAAATTATAAAAAATTAAAATAAAATAGATTAAATTATAAAAAATTAAAATAAAATAGATGCAAATTAAATATTTTTTAAAAAATAAAATAATAGAGTTTAAATAAATTAAATTCAATGAGATAATATTTTCGCCTATTTATATTTTTAAAACTCATTATTATATCTTTTTCATTATATTACACTTAATTTTATAATTAAGTTAATATTACACGTAATTTTTATAAAAATATGATAAAATAAAAAATTTAAATAGATAGATATTTTTATTTATATATATAAAATTAAAATGACATTAAAATTAATATTTTAATTTAAATAATTAAATATAATATTTATAATAGTATGATAATATTATATAATATATATAAAATTAATAGTAAATTATATAAAAAAATAAATTATAATTTTTTATAACAAATATAATAATGTATATGTAAAAAAAAAGTTAATAAATAATAGTGCATTGACTTAATTTATTGGTCAAAATCTGTCAAATAAAAGTGGGTTCGGCACCTTGAATATGAAAATTAATTCAAGACTTTTCCAAATCCTTTGAATCAAATAAAAATCTTAAGTCTCCAATTGCCTTTGCTTTAGGTCGATAGCTTCAAAGCCCGTGCTTTGATGACCGATAAGATATGCCACCAGGATTTTGATTGAAAATATTTGCAGAAATTTTTACGCAATTTAATTGAGTACATGAATCTTATTAATTATAAAATAACGATTTTCTTTTTATTACAAAGAAAATTTTTTTATTTTCTAATTTCTACACTTGTCTGAGATAAAAAAAAAAAAAAACCTTCTGTACTTATCTTCTAGTGAATTATATTTTTTTTTCCTATCATTTGAGTACTTATAGTAATTAATAATTAAATTTTTATATTTTAAAATTAGTATTTTTTTATATTAATTTCACCATTCATGACATAATACTACATTAAATATTATGATATTTTTTTAGAATGTTTTTAATATCCTTGAATGCAGAAAATAAAAGGCAAAAGCTCACATTTTTGTCTTTATATTCTTAAAATTGAATTATTAGTGTTTAATATTTAATTGTTTAATAGTTTAGTACCTTCATTAGTCAAAATAATTAAAAATTTAAAACATTATACATATTCAGTGACGAATCTAATATATGAAAAATCCTTTTTTTTTGTTAAATACTCTTTATATTTATATATATTTATATGCTTTGATAAATAAGCATATTATGAAAATACTGAAGAGACTGCTGAAGTAATTGTGTTGGAGTTGGATGATGTTCCTACTTCAATTACTTGTGATTTTAGTAGTGTTGAAGCTGTAGCATTAGATCTCAAACCATTGATTTCTAACGGGGCTTGAAAGATCAAGAAGATTAAACTTCTATTGGAAGATATGTTTTAGTTTTTTTTTTTTTAGACTGGTTTAAGCCTTTACTACTGCCTTTTTTTCCTTCTCTTATAACATCTAATAATATTAGTTCTTGCTTTGTAGAACATTTAATAATATTAATTACTTACAGAACCTGATGATCAAGAAAGCTATGTGTCTATTTCAATCAAAGCATATATGTTTCATTTTTTACTTACACTGATCCTTTATTATTGCCTTTTATTTCCTCTTCTATATTAAAGTTGTTGAAGAAACTAACTAAAGAATCTAAAAAATACGTATTCCTTTATGGGAAATTTTTACTTATATTTAGTCTGCTGTATTGGGGCAAACCTAGGTTATAGGGCAGGGAGCCACTCAAGTTTTTAAAATTAAAATTTTGTCCATAAAATTTAGTATATTATGTTGTTGTCCTCCCCTCCATTTGTAAAATTAAAAATTTACCTAAAAAAAAATTATTTACTCCTCCAATATTTTCATTTTTATTCGATCTATGTACTTTATGGATATTTTATTCATTTTCTTATATTATTTAATCTTGATCTCTATATTTAATTAAATTTTATTTAGTTCCTTTTTAATATTTTTTTTTTTTTTGTACTCTTAAAGATGAATTTAATTTTGGTCCCTATATTCTGATATCCTTTTATCAGATTTTTTTACTTAATATTTTAGTCTTTTTGTTTGGTATATTGGATGGATATGTGCTAACGTGTAGTGTGGATTTTTTTATTAAAATTTTTCTAATTATTTAAAATAATAAAAATATATGACTTATAAAAAAAATTAAAGATTGATTTTTATTTAATAAAAGTTTAACTTATTTTTTGGATTCACTGGAGGCACAATAAGCCCAATATGGAGCTACATAGCGGGAGGTACCATTTTCTGTTTCTCATCATAAAGGTAAATAATATTAGAATAGGTAGATGGAGAAATTCAAACTCGAGACCTTTCTATTTCTTAGACCCTAAAAGTGAAGAAAGATAAATCAAGTTTTCCCTTGATTTGCAAAGTATAATTTATAATAAATTTTTATTAATTATAATAATTATATGACTATAAATTTTAGCCTCTCTACCCTTACCATCGTATATTCAAAACACAATATATATAGTAGGATCTACATGTAAAAAAGATAAAATTCACATATTTGTGTATTTCTTTTTTAGTAGGGGATTAAAAAAGTAGAGACTCAAACTTAGAGTTATTAAGTAAATAATATATATCTTCAATCACGAAATCAAACCAGACTAAGCACACATTTGTATATTTAATACATAATAAATATGTTGTTTTTTTCCTTTATTTACGATATAATGATAACACTGTTTTAAAAAGAAAAGATTTCAAGTAATTTTTTTTTAGTAGGAGATTGGAGACTCGAACTTATTATCTCTGAAGTGAGTAATATACTTTTAATCGTTGGATCAAGCCAAGTTAAGCAAAAGATTCCAAGAATTTAAATTTCAATAAAACTTAGAGTGCATAAACCTAACTAAAGATAATGACCTCTACTTAATTTCTTTCGTTTCTAAGTCTACATTTTTTTTTTTCCTCATCGGAGTATGGAGACTTTGACTACGATATTAATATTATTAGAAATTTCAATTTAATAAGATTGAATATTACATTTTATGATAATAAAATATTAATTCACAATATCAATCTATCTAAATAAAAAAAAAAATAATATTATTTTTTTCATATGAGAATAAACTGTGCAAGCTAAACAATAAATGAAATTATAATAAATATAAAAGTGTAGGAGGTCTTTAGGGATATGATTTCTCAATTCATCAATCAATCAGCACAAAAATTAGTTTTGAGGAACTTCTCGTTTCATTGATTGATTGACTAGCTATAACTTATCAAGAATGGAAAAGAAGAAATCTAATCCTCTATTTTTCTCTGTCCAAAATTATGGAGTGCGAGGATTTGACTTTTCTACAAAAATCTTTTTTTTTTTCTTTTTCAATAAAACATACCTCCCTTCTTGAAATGTTCCTCTTTAGCATCAAGCTGGGCCAAATACCCACTAGATCCAGCAACGCTAGGCCCATAGCACACAACGCAATCAAGGAGCAACGACAACGTCCACTGGTGAAACGCAGCACATCAATCACATGTCAAATTTTCTCATTAATTTCCTTCTTTATATTTTAGTTATTATTTAATTTATTGTAATTTAACAAACAAACACGAGAGTAGTATCATAAAGACTATACCAAAAATGAGCTAAAGAATTTATATATAGCCCAAATCCAATTACTAAAATAATTTAGGTTATAGATTTATTTGAATCAATTGGAGCTTACTTACTCTTACATTTAATGAATAAATTTTATATTTCTAATTTTTTTCTCTCCAAAATTGTAGAACGCAAGTTTGAGATTTTCTTCCCAAAATAACAGTGCAATCAATATTCTTCCCTGCATGCTAGGAAGTCTTGTATTTTGTATCTTTCAGCAAATGCACATAAAGCTCACCCTGCCAAAACTTCCTACAACTGTTTCAATATTCTCTCTCAACTTTGCTTTTCAACAGAAGTGGGATTCGCACATTAAATAATTAATTCATCAACACGTTTGCATAAAACTTATTTTTATTATTAATTTTTTTTTTTGTTTAGGGACGATAGAGTCCTTTCAACTTAACTTAGAAGGTGCAGATAAACATCTCTTTAAGCTCAAAATCGTCATGCTCTAATCAAGTGAGAAACAAGGGCCAAATAAAATAAATATTTAAATATGTTTTATTGTTTAATTAAACCTAATTAATTAATTATTTCCCAAGTATGCCTATATTATTACCACAAGTATGATTTCTTAAAAATTGTTATTGTAGAGCTAGCATTATACCACTCATAATATATTACTCTTGCGCTAATAATAAATAAAGAAGAATATTAATAATATACCAATTAATTAAATTAGTATTTATATTATTTAGTTATTATTGTTTTTTATTTTTATTTTTTTTTAGCATTGAAAATAATACTTTTTAAATGGAAAAAGTTCACATTTTCTCCTATATTTTAAATATAAAATTGAATTAGAGAACTTTTAATATTTAATTATTTAATATAATAACACTCAATTT